>NC_142951.1:21937422-22152422 GCF_046866305.1 Octopus bimaculoides | reverse complement strand
TAACCATTTGGTCTGGGATTCAATTCCACTGCTTGGCACATTAGACAACTGTCTTCCACTTTAGCCCCAAGCTGAATAATCTTTATACACTCCTTTATCTGAATAAGCCATAAAAAATAATATATACTCATGTTAGACCACATTCAATTAAGTATTCACCTGAGCAACATACAGCTTTTTAGCAGACAAGCTTTTTCTTTGTTCAAGTGGACCATCTTAACAACGGTTACAGGTAAGTTCATCATAGGCAAGTTCATTGCCATCAATTCACCGTGAAGAAAATTCACCATGAGGAAAGTTCACCGCAAGGCAAGTTTATCGAGAAAATATATCCATACTATCTTTCCATTAATATTTAAAAACTATTTTATTGAAAAAAAATGGTGAATTGATGATGGTGAACTTTCCCTGTGGTGAATTGATGATGGTGAACATACAGGACATGCTTAACAATATTCTTTAATCTTTAGTACAAATTTATCTATTTATCTAAATGATAGCCTAAGGTTGATGGTTCCAGACAATATTTACTGGAGTACCAATACAAACAGTGTGTATGCATGTATGTATGTATGTATGTATGTACGTACGTATGTATGTATGTATGTATGTATGTGAGTGTGTGTGTGTTTGAGTTTCCTTGTCTTGACATCATGTGATAGATGTAAATGAGCATCACTGTCATATAAGCAGGGTCATTCATTTCAAATATCCTTCAAAAACATGTCTGGCCATGGGGAAATATTACCTTGCTTCGAAACAGGTGAGGGTTGACAACAGGCAGGGCCTCTGGCCATTGAAGATCTACTTCAATAAACTTCATCTCATCCTTGCAAGCATAGAAAAGGGTCATTAAAAAAATTGATGAAGCTGATAATGAAAACTGCTATTTTTGTTCCTGGCTAAGGCTAAACTGACACCATTAACATTTAGCTCAGCCATCAAGTCTTGAAGGAATCATACAATAAATAAATGGTAAAATTATATAAATTTTATAAATTTTACCACAGCTCATGAGCTGAAACTTGATAAAATCAAAACAACTCAAATCCTACACATATATAATAAATAAACTTACCAAGTTAGATACACAGTAGAATAAATATACAATTGTGAATATTGATTGGATATTACACATCTTATGATATGATGAAATATTTTCTTTTATGATTTAGACATTTGTGGTAAGAAGCTTGCTACCCAGCCACATGGTTTTGGGTTTACTCCCAGGGCATAGCACCTTGGGCAAGTATTTTCTACTATAGCCTTGGGTTGACCAAAGCCTTGTGAGTGGATTTGGTAGATAGAAACTGAAAGTACTGCGAATACCTGTGTGTGTGCGTGCGTGTGTGTGTGTTTGTCTCCCACCACCGCTTGACAGCCGGCAGTGGTTTGTTTATGTCCCCCCCATTATTTAGCCGTTCAGCAAAAAGTACCCGACAGAGTAAGTATCAGATTAAAAAAAAAAAATGTACTGTGGTCGATTCGTTCGATTAAAAAAGCTCTTCAAGGCGGTGCTCTAGCATGGCCGCAGTCTAATGACTGAAGCAGATGAAAAAAAAAGATAAAAATCTCACATAAT
The DNA here is from genome assembly GCF_046866305.1 of Octopus bimaculoides. Lineage (NCBI taxonomy): Eukaryota > Metazoa > Mollusca > Cephalopoda > Octopoda > Octopodidae > Octopus > Octopus bimaculoides. The sequence goes on along the minus strand of NC_142951.1, from coordinate 22,150,840 downwards.
AGCTGTACCGTGACATTATGACCGATATGGGGGTAGAAATGAATCTCGGTCGGATTTTGACGATGAGTGTCCAGTTGTTCAATCAACTAAACTAACCACTCATGCATTAGTATGTAAGTGGGTGAGTATTCCTCAGATGTGAACACTTGAAATAATTCTCGGGCCGAGCCAGTGTCCTGATACAGTATGTGAGAGATAAAGTTTGACCTTAAATTGCAAGTACTGTCCATGTGAGAGGCTAGGTTAAAGGTTACTTATATCCCGCAAAATGGGATCGAAACTTCAGTTCGAACTATTCATCTATAATGCATTATGATTACAGGCACACTTAATACCAGTAATATATTATAGTGGAATCAAAGAACTTCGCTGACTCTTTCCCATCATAATAAAATTATTTTAAAAAGATAAAAAAATAAAAATGTTACAATTATCTCCCTTTAGGGCTTATCATTGCTTAGTTATTTCCCTTAATGTACGTTTAATTAACTAGAGTTATCTCCCTTGAAACTGCTATAAAGGCATGCATGGCAGTAAACGGTTTATTTCGTTTGTTCGCCAGGGTCAAGATGGTTTCCTGAAGTAGAAGGAGAAAGCTATAAACGACGAGAACTGGGATGGAGTTTGAGAGGTAGCAGCAGACTTCTTAAGGCACAAAGGCCTCTTTTTAAGGTGTGAAAGATGAAGTTTTGTATGACAATCTGATGCGACGGACATAAAATAGTACACTTCGTTGAATTATTTATTCCAACACCTGAAGACTATATGGATGCTGTTCAGGTTTGGAAAGACGAGGGTTGTGAGATGCTATTAGACGGCTGTAAAGAGCAGTATACTTTCCTGTAGAAATTGGATGTAGAGGTTATACGGGAATTAGACTGAGACAGTAGCTCCTATGAATTGTCTTCAATCATTGTCAAGCAAACACCATCATCATAATCATTTATCATTTAACGTCTGCTTTCCATGTTGGCATGGGTTAGACGGTTTGGCTGAAGCTGGTAAGCAGGAGAGCTGCATCACGTTCCAGTCTGATTTGGCTGGATGCCTTTCCTAACGCCAACCACTTCAAAAGTGTAATGGGTGCTTTGTACGTGGTCTCGGCACGGGTGCCAGTTACGTGACACTGGCATCGGCCACGACTATAACAGAGAGACAGAGAGAGAGATAGAGACAGAGTGAGAGAGAGAGAGAGAGAGAGAGAGAGAGAGAGAGAGAGTGGAGGTTTCTAACAGTGCCGTTCTCGTTTCTGTTGTTGCATAATTCCATGTCAGCCCTGATCTAATAGACCTATGATCAGAAATATTCCAACCATGACCATCTCGTCAGTTAGTCAAGTATAAAGTATTTTAAGAGTTACATTACTAAATGTATCTTTGTTATTTTGGTTTAGCCTTGATCCAGCGGACTGAAAGGGATTCCAACCGTGACAATCGCGTCATTTTCCCACACATAGTGTAGTTTGGGCTGCATTAACCATTATACTCTTCCTTATTGTTTTTTTTTTTTTATCCCAAGGTCAGCACTCACTGAACAAAAGCGAATATCAAACCCGTTTAAATCTTAATCAAACCATCTTTTTGAGATGCAGCACGGAAATTTGTCAGTGAACAGGTCGCGGTCTCAAAGCGACGAAAATATATTGGCAAATTAAATTTAAATGTTGAAGTGAATCTAAAGGTTTTTGTGTGTTTCTTAAATGGCTTATAAACACCTTCCACGCTGCAATTGTCATCTTTTTATATTTTTCAGACAATGTATAATGTTTCCAAGTTCAGTGGATTGGCGGAACCGTTAAAGTGTCGGACAATATGCCTTGCAGTAATTTTTCAGGCTCTAAATATTATGAGTTCAAACTGCGCTTATGTTAACTTCGTTCTTCATCTTTCCGAGGTTGATAAAATTCAAAATATCAGTGTTCGAGCCCCGCCACAAAATCAGAAGTAGAGCATGGAGTACAACGGCGGTTGTCGATTTAATCGATTAATCACCCCCAAAATCGCTGGCCTACATTTCAAACGATTATCCGTGTTTTCTTTTCAAAGGGGATATGGCTGCCATTTCTAGCAGGTCAAGCTAGACGCTGTTACTCATGGAAACAAAGTTATAAATAGCGTATTTATTTTATGCGTCTAAGTTCTCACTTCAAATACGATTGAGGTTTCTTCGCTTATAACATGACGGGAGTTCGATGAAAGATATATCAGCTATATACTGAAATCAATGCAATCGTTAGGTTGCTATTTCTAGTAATTCTAAGACCCACGTAGAAGCTCCTGCCTTGGATTTTTCTCAGCACTGCAGTATCATGAGAAGACGAGGAACGTAACTAAATACCGGAGCAATGTAGTCAGAAAACTACATACATATAGTTTTCTGTTTTCTCCCCTCCAAACACGTACAAGGAAATTTATATGTGCGCGCTTGTGAGTGTGCGCGTGGATGCGTGCGTATGTAGATATATGCGTGCGTATATAGAGATATGTGCGTGCGTATATGGATATATGCGTGCATGCGATAATATACGCAGTTTTAGACGCGTTTTGTCACTACACAGTAATTTCCCTTTGTTTTTAACGGTCATTTTTTCACAGGAATTTTCAATTGGCCGGACAACTGAAGAGATGTTGGCGTGGGCTCCCACCCTGGCATCCGAAACTCGGAGTTTTATCATGGCTACTGAATAAGTGTCACATTTTTACAGATATATATATATATATATATATATGTATGTCATTGCGAACCTAACAATGGGTTACTTGGAAATAATAATATACCAGGAATCTTTATCCACCTTTGGAAACACCCTTTCCCAATACATAAAAGAAAATTGGAAAAGGTTCCTGGACGACTGTTTCATACTCTGGAATGAAAACACAGATGAACTCTTAAAATTCAAAAGTCTATTGAACAGTGTCAACCCAAACATACAGTTCACAATGGAGTACAACCAAAAGGAGCTCCCATTCTTGGATATACTAATTAAAAAAGTAAACCTAAAAATAGAAACGGACATATTTTACAAAACCACAGACGCCAAACAATATCTAGTATTTGATTCATGCCACCCAAGACACACCAAGACAAACATCCCCTTCAACCTTGCAAGAAGGATATGCACAATAGTGTCAGAACAAAATACTAGAGACTATAGACTACAAGAACTCAAAAACACACTAATTGACAGACTACCCAGTTCAACTCATAGAGGATGGAATCAGACGTGCATCACAAATTGACATAGAAAACTTAAGACAAATTAAACACAGCAACACACCTTCCCCGAAAATACTGCCGTACATATCCACATACAACCCCAGAAACAAAGAAGCCTTCACCATCATCACCCAAAACATACCAATGCTACATAAGGACCCCAAATTAAAGGAAATTTTACACACACACAAAATCATTAAAAGCTACAAACAACCAAAATCACTGAAAAAGATCCTCACAAAGGCAAAATTATTTTCCAAAATAACAGATGCAAAAGTAAAAAAATGTGGTCGTACAAATTGCGCAACATGCCCAAACATTCTAGAAGGTTCAGAATTCCTCTTCAAAGAGGGAGAAAAATTCAAAGTTAAATCTGACATTACTTGTGCCTCAGAAAACCTTATTTATGTAATAAGATGCTCGGGCTGTCACGAAAACTACATACGGTCCACAGGAGTATCACTCAGATGCAGATGCACTCTGCATCGACAGCAGATTGCATGCCCAGAATACCGAATGATACCTCTTAGTGGGCATATTGAGAAATGCGCAAAACAAATGCTACCACAATTTATAATCTTTCCTTTCTATCAATGTGCCATTAGAACACCAACACAAATTAGATTAAATAAGGAAACCTTTTTCATTCAAAAATACAAACCCAAACTTAACCATTGCTAACACATTTAAATAAGGAAATTCATCACCCCACTGACAGGAAAAAAATATAGAACAAGACCATGGTAAATTAATCAAATTCTACCACCTCCTAGATTTCGATTATCTCCCTTATACCGGAAGAAATCCCTAATTACCTCCCCCTATCTAGAACTCTTCTTTTCAGACTGGAGCGAACACATGTTACAATGAAGTAGAGAAATTTGAAAAGACAACACGAAACCGGTTATTTCTCCAAATACAATGTTTATATACCAAAAAAAATTTATAACATTTTTCTGACATAATTTAAATATATACTTTAACCATGTAACACAAGCCTTCTGTAGTTTTTTCACTCTTATTATCTTTTATACATCCAACCACGTGCTTTCACATACCAACTTTCTCACCTATATATATATATATATATATATATATATATATATATATATATATTTAGGAGAATATACAAATAATAACAACAGACGAGGACAGGTGGTGTAAATAACAAAAGTATATATTAGTATGACGCTCGGGAATACGGAAAGTCTTTGACGTTTCGAGCTACGCTCTTCAACAGAAAGAATACGGAGACAAGGAGAAAAACACGGATGTATGTATTTATGTATTTGTGCCAGTGTTTGTTCCCCCATCACCGTTTGACAATTTGTGTCCCCGTAACTTAGCGGTTCGGCAATAGAGACCGATAGAAAAGTACTACGCTTACAAAATAAGTCCTGAGATTGGTTTGTTCGACTAAAATCTATTCAAGGCGGTGCTCCAGCATGGCCACAGTCAAATGACTGAAACAAGTAAAAGAATAAAAAAATACCTTAGTAGTGAGCTTTTAGATAAGGCTGGCATGAAGAGTATTTGAAGAGTTTTTGCAATGGTTAGAGATACATGTCAGTAAGAGAGGAGACTAGACGGAGCAGGTCTTGGATGTTACAGCAAGCGTTCTAGTCATGGATGTGGTCTAGGATTCTGGGATATAAGGTGGAAACTAAAGGATCGAGAATTAAGACTTCAGAGTGGGTAATTATTTATGATGAATGAACATCTTTCGTGTTGTTCCTACAAACACGTCACAACACACTACTAGAAACAGAAAATACGTGTTAACTGATATAACCTTCTATTTAACTTAACTTTAACAACCTTAGTAGCTAGGTCTTTCGATAAATTAATAAATTACACCTACAGTGTAGATACGAGAAAAGTTTCAATAGATGTATCATTAAAATTTCTTATTCCACTGCCCAACTTTCACGTAAACCCTAACTTCTTATAACCTGTAGAAGCTTAATTTACATCATTCGATTTCATCATCCGAGCCAGGACTATGAACTGAAACAAAATACAAACTCCAATCTCATTAACTCTAGTGCATGCTGCCTAGATTTGAGTGTCTCATTAATAATATTCTTTATAAATGTAACATAAAAACTTAATAATTCATCACTCACATACATAGGTTCAACTCCTATTCTTTTTAAATTGCACGTTAACAACCTCACCTACACTTTTAGAAACGTTATTTCGTCCGGCGTGCTAACTTCTCTGCCAGCTCGCCGCTCCTTTCAGTTTCCGCCCACCAAATCCACTCATAAGACATTGGTCGATCCAAAGCTATAGTAGACAACACTACAGGAGGTGCCACGCTATGGGACTGAATGGTGAACCATGTGGTTGGGAAGCAACACCTCTGAACACTGAAGGGGTATGTAGTCCAACATTTCCATTTCTCACTTTAGTGATTAGAAAACAAAATTAACCGATCCACAAACGAAGGGGTTCTGCATTAAGATCTGAACCGTAAGACCTTCTTTACCCTGATGACGGAGGCTCGTCTTATTCAACGTTAATTGCATCAATACGGCTGCATATTGCGATGAACAATATTATCTTCCAGCGAAATTATGGAAATCAGAGCCACAGAAACAACTTTATTCCACCCTTTTAATTTTCTCTGTCGTTTGTACACTGTGTATTTTGGAACTATTTATATAAATATCCATATATTTATAGTTAGATATTCATCACCTGAAATTCTCCACCTTTTTGCTTTCTCTTGTTTTGCACCGTTTGAGCGGAATTCTAAAGTACGCGCGTCCGGTAGGCCGCCCTCTGCACCAATCGAGCGGAATTCGAACGTGCGTGCGTCCGTTCGGGCTTCATCAGCACCGTTCGAGCGGAATTCAAACGTACGTGCGTCCTTTCGACATCACTCTGCACCGTTCGAGCGGAATTCGAACGTGCATGCGTCCGTTCGGGCTCCATCTGCACCGTTCTAGCGGAATTCGAAAGTACGTGCGTCCGTTCGGCCTCCCTCTGCACCGTTCGAGGGGAAATCGAACGTACGTGCGTCCGTTCTGCCTCGCTCTGCACCGTTCGAGCGGAATTCGAACTCCCTCTGTACCGTTCGAGCGGAGTTCGAACGTACGTGCGTCCATTCGGCCTCCCTCTGCACCGTTCGAGCGGAATTCGAACGTGCGTGCGTCCGTTCGGGCTTCATCAGCACCGTTCGAGCGGAATTCAAACGTACGTGCGTCCTTTCGACATCACTCTGCACCGTTCGAGCGGAATTCGAACGTGCGTGCGTCCGTTCGGGCTCCATCTGCACCGTTCTAGCGGAATTCGAAAGTACGTGCGTCCGTTCGGCCTCCCTCTGCACCGTTCGAGGGGAAATCGAACGTACGTGCGTCCGTTCTACCTCGCTCTGCACCGTTCGAGCGGAATTCGAACTCCCTCTGTACCGTTCGAGCGGAGTTCGAACGTACGTGCGTCCATTCGGCCTCCCTCTGCACCGTTCGAGCGGAATTCGAACGTACGTGCGTCCGTTCAGGCCTCCCTCTGCACGATTCATGCGGAATTCGAACGTACGTGCGTCCGTTCGACCTCCCTAGGCAACGTTCGAGCGGAATTCGAAAATACGTGCGTCCGTTCGGTCTCCCTCTGCACCGTTCGAGCGGAATTCGAACGTACGTGCCTCCATTAAGCCTTCCTCTACACCGACCGAGCGGAATTCGAACGTTCGTGCGTCCGTCCGGCATCCCTCTCCACCGTTCGAGCGGAAATCGAACGTACATGCGTCCGCTCTACCTCCCTCTGCACCGTTCAACCGGAATTCGAACGTACGTGCCACCGTTCGGACTCCCTCTGCACCGTTCGAGCGGAATTCGAACGTACGTGAGTCCATTCGGCCTCCCCCTGCACCGTTCGAGCGGAATTCGAACGTACGTGCGTCCATTCGGCCTCCCTAGGCAACGTTCGAGCGGAATTCGAAAATATGTGCGTCCGTTCGGCCTCCCTCTGCACCGTTCGAGCGGAATTCGAACGTACGTACCTCCGTTAAGCCTCCCTCTGCACCGTCCGAGAGGAATTCGAACGTTCGTGCGTCCGTTCGGCCTCCCTCTCCACCGTTCGAGTAGAATTCGAATGTACGTGCGTCCATTCCGCATCCCACTGCACCGTTCCAGAGGTATTCGAACGAACGTGCGTCCGTTCGGCCTCCCTCTGCAACGTTCGAGCGGAATTCGAAAGTACGTGCGTCCTTTCGAACCCTTCTGCATCATTCGTGAGAAATTCGAAAGTACGTGAGTGCGTTCGGCCTCCCTCTGCACCGTTCGAGCGGAATTCGAACGTACGTGCGTCCGTTCGGTCACCCTCTGCACCGTTCTAGCGGAATACGAACGTACGTGAGTCCATTCGGACTCCTTCCGCACAGTTCGAGCGATATTCGAAACTACGTGCGTCCGTTCAGCCTCCCTATGCACAGTTCGAGAGGATTTCGAACGTACGTGCGTCCGTTCAGAATCCCTCTGCACCGTTGGAGCGGAATTCGAACGTACGTGAATCCGTTCAGCCTCCCTATTCACCGCTCGAGTGGAATTCGAAAGTACGTGCATCCGTTCTGCCTCCCTCTACACCGTTCGACCGGAATTCGAACGTACGTGCATCGGTTCGGCCTCCCTCTGCACCGTTCGACCGGAATTCGAACGTACGTGCATCGGTTCGGCCTCCCTCTGCAGCGTTCATGCGCAAATCGGACGTAAGTGTGTCCGTTCGGTCTCCCTCTGCACCGTTCGAGCGTAATTCCAAAGTACGTGCGTCCGTTCGGCCTACCTCTGCACAGTTCGAGCCGAATTCAAACACACGTGCGTTCGTTCAACCTCTCTCTGCACCGTTCGAGCGTAAATTGAACATATGTGCGTCCGTTCAGCCTTCCTCTGCACCGTTCGAGCGGAATTCGAACGTACGTGCGTCCGGTCGGCCGCCCTCTGCACCGATCGAGCGGAATTCGAACGTGCGTGCGTCCGTTCGGGTTTCATCAGCACCGTTCGAGCGGAATTCGAACGTACGTGCGTCCGTTCGGCATCCCTCTCCACCGTTCGAGCGGAAATCGAACGTACGTGCGTCCGTTCTACCTCGCTCTGCACCGTTCGAGCGGAATTCGAAAGTACGTGCGTCCATTCGGCCTCCCTAGGCAACGTTCGAGAGGAATTTGAAAATATGTGCGTCCGTTCGGCCTCCCTCTGCACCGTTCGAGCGGAATTCGAACGTACGTGCGTCCGATCAGCCTTCCTCTGCACCGTTCTAGCGGAATTCGAACGTACGTGAGTCCATTCGGACTCCTTCCGAACAGTTCGAGCGATATTCGAAACAACGTGCGTCCGTTCAGCCTCCCTCTGCACCGTTGGAGCGGAATTCGAACGTACGTGCATCCGTTCAGCCTCCCAATGCACAGTTGGAGCGGAATTCGAACAAACGTGCGTCCGTTCGGCCTACCTCTGCACCGCTCGAGTGGAATTCGAAAGTACGTGCGTCCGTTCGGCCTCCCTCTGCACGGTTCGAGCGGAATTCGAACGTACGTGCGACCGTTCGGCCTCACCCGGCACCATTCTAGCGCAATTCGAACGTACGTGCATCCGTTCTGCGTCCCTCTACCCCGTTCGAGCGGAATTAGAACGTACGTGCATCCGTTCGGCCTCCCTCTGCACCGTTCATGCGCAAATCGGACGTAAGTGCGTCCGTTCGGTCTCCCTCTGCACGGTTCGAGCGGAAATCGAACGTACGTGAGTCCGTACGGACTCCTGCTGCAACGTTCGAGCGGAATTAGAAAGTACGTGCGTCCGTTCGGCCTACCTCTGCACAGTTCGAGCCGAATTCGAACACACGTGCGTTCGTTCAACATCCCTCTGCACCGTTCGAGTGCAAATTGAACGTATGTGCGTCCGTTCAGCCTTCCTCTGCACCGTTCGAGCGGAATTCCAAAGTACGTGCGTCCGTTCGGCCTACCTCTGCACAGTTCGAGCCGAATTCAAACACACGTGCGTTCGTTCAACCTCTCTCTGCACCGTTCGAGCGTAAATTGAACATATGTGCGTCCGTTCAGCCTTCCTCTGCACCGTTCGAGCGGAATTCGAACGTACGTGCGTCCGGTCGGCCGCCCTCTGCACCGATCGAGCGGAATTCGAACGTACGTGCGTCCGTTCGGCATCCCTCTCCACCGTTCGAGCGGAAATCGAACGTACGTGCGTCCGTTCTACCTCGCTCTGCGCCGTTCGAGCGGAATTCGAACGTACGTGCGTCCATTCGGCCTCCCTAGGCAACGTTCGAGAGGAATTTGAAAATATGTGCGTCCGTTCGGCCTCCCTCTGCACCGTTCGAGCGGAATTCGAACGTACGTGCGTCCGTTCAACCTCCCTCTGCTCCGATCGAGCGCAAATCGAACGTACGTGTTTTCGATCAACCTCCCTGTGCACCGTTCGAGCGCAAATTGAACGTACGTGCGTCCGTTCAGCCTTCCTCTGCACCGTTCTAGCGGAATTCGAACGTACGTGAGTCCATTCGGACTCCTTCCGCACAGTTCGAGCGATATTGGAAACTACGTGCGTCCGTTCAGCCTCACTATGCTCAGTTCGAGCGGATTTCGAACGTACGCGCGTCCGTTCAGACTCCCTCTGCACCGTTGGAGCGGAATTCGAACGTACGTGCATCCGTTCAGCCTCCCAATGCACAGTTGGAGCGGAATTCGAACGTACGTGCGTCCGTTCGGCCTCCCTCTGCACCGCTCGAGTGGAATTCGAAAGTACGTGCGTCCGTTCGGCCTCCCTCTGCACGGTTCGAGCGGAATTCGAACGTACGTGCGACCGTTCGGCCTCACCCGGCACCATTCTAGTGCAATTCGAACGTACGTGCATCCGTTCTGCGTCCCTCTACCCCGTTCGAGCGGAATTAGAACGTACGTGCATCCGTTCGGCCTCCCTCTGCACCGTTCATGCGCAAATCGGATGTAAGTGCGTCCGTTCGGTCTCCGTCTGCCACGGTTCGAGCGGAAATCGAACGTACGTGAGTCCGTACGGACTCCTGCTGCACCGTTCGAGCGGAATTAGAAAGTACGTGCGTCCGTTCGGCCTACCTCTGCACAGTTCGAGCCGAATTCGAACACACGTGCGTTCGTTCAACATCCCTCTGCACCGTTCGAGTGCAAATTGAACGCATGTGCGTCCGTTCAGCCTTCCTCTGCACCGTTCGAGCGGAATTCGAAAGTACGTGCGTCCGGTCGGCCGCCCTCTGCACCGATCGAGCGGAATTCGAACGTGCGTGCGTCCGTTCGACCTCCCTCTGCACCGTTCGAGCGGAATTCGAACGTACGTGCCTCGGTAAGCCTCCCTGTGCACCGTCCGAGCGGAATTCGAACGTTCGTGCGTCCGTTCGGCCTCCTTCTCCACCGTTCGAGTAGAATTCGAACGTACAAGCGTCCATTCACCATCCCTCTGCACGATTCGTGCGGAATTCGAACGTACGTGCGAACGTCCAGCCTTCCTCTACACCGTTCGAGCGGAATTTGAACGTCCGTGCGTCCGTTCGACCTCCCTCTGCACCGTTCGAGCGGAATTCGAACGTACGTGCGTCCGTTCGGCCTCCATCTGCACGGTTCGAGCGGAATTCGAACGTACGTGCGTCCGTTCACCTTCCATCTACACGGTTCGAGCGGAATTCGAACGTACGTGCGTCCGTTCGGACTCCTTCTGCACCGTTCAAGCGGAATTAGAACGTACGTGCGTCTGTTTGGCCTCCCTCTGTACGGTTCGAGCGGAATTCGAACGTACGTGCGTCTGTTCATCTTCCTTCTACACCGTTCGAGCGGAATTTGAACGTACGTGCATCCGTTCGGTCACCCTCTGCACCGTTAGAGCGGAATTCGAAAGTACGTGCGTCCGTTCGGCCTCCCTCTGCACGATTCTAGCGGAATTCGAACGTACGTGAGTCCATTCGGTCTCCTTCCGCACAGTTCGACCGATATTCGAAACTACGTGCGTCCGTTCAGCCTCCCTATGCACAGTTCGAGAGGATTTCGAACGTACGTGCGTCCGTTCAGAATCCCTCTGCACCGTTGGAGCGGAATTCGAACGTACGTGCATCCGTTCAGCCTCCCTATGCACCGCTCGAGTGGAATTCGAACGTACGTGAGTCCATTCGGGCTCCTTGCGCACACTTCGAGCGATATTCGAAATTACGTGCGTCCGTTCAGCCTCCCTATGCTCAGTTCGAGCGGATTTCGAACGTACGTGCGTCCGTTCAGACTCCCTCTGCACCGTTGGAGCGGAATTCGAACGTACGTGCATCCGTTCGTGCGGAATTCGAACGTACGTGCGACCGTTCGGCCTCACCCGGCACCATTCTAGCGCAATTCTAACGTACGTGCATCCGTTCTGCGTCCCTCTGCACCGTTCATGCGCAAATCGGACGTAAGTGCGTCTGTTCGGCCTCCCTCTGCACGGTTAGAGCGGAAATCGAACGTACGTGAGTCCGTACGGACTCCTGCTGCACCGTTCGAGCGGAATTCGACCTCTGCACAGTTCGAGCCGAATTCGAACACACGTGCGTTCGTTCAACATCCCTCTGCACCATTCGAGTGCAAATTGAACGTACGTGCGTCCGTTCAGCCTTCCTCTGCACCGTTCGAGCGGAATTCGAAAGTACGTGCGTCCGGTCGGCCGCCCTCTGCACCGTTCGAGCGGAATTCGAACGTGCGTGCCTCGGTAAGCCTCCCTGTGCACCGTCCGAGCGGAATTCGAACGTTCGTGCGTCCGTTCGGCCTCCCTCTCCACCGTTCGAGTAGAATTCGAACGTACAAGCGTCCATTCGCCATCCCTCTGCACGATTCATGCGGAATTCGAACGTACGTGCGACCGTCCAGCCTTCCTCTACACCGTTCGAGCGGAATTCGAACGTACGTGCGTCCGGTCGGCCGCCCTCTGCACCGATCTAGCGGAATTCGAACGTGCGTGCATCCGTTCGACCTCCCTCTGCACCGTTCGAGCGGAATTCGAACGTACGTGCGTCCGTTCGGCCTCCATCTGCACGGTTCGAGCGGAATTCGAACGTACGTGCGTCCGTTCACCTTCAATCTACACGGATCGAGCGGAATTCGAACGTACGTGCGTCTGTTCGGACTCCTTCTGCACCGTTCAAGCGGAATTCGAACGTACGTGCGTCCGTTCGGCCTCCATCTGCACGGTTCGAGCGGAATTCGAACGTACGTGCGTCCGTTCAGCTTCCCTCTGCACCGTTCGAGCAGAATTAGAACGTACGTGCGTCCGTTCAGCCTCTCTCTGCACGGTTCGAGCGAAATTCGAACGTACGTGGGTCCGTTCATCTTCCCTCTGCACCGTTCGAGCGGAATTAGAACGTACGTGCGTCTGTTCGGCCTCCCTCTGCACGGTTCGAGCGGAATTCGGACGTATGTGCGTCCGTTCATCTTCCCTCTACACCGTTCGAGCGGAATTTGAACGTACGTGCGTCCGTTCGGTCACCCTCTGCACCGTTAGAGCGGAATTCGAAAGTACGTGCGTCCGTTCGGCCTCCCTCTGCACGATTCTAGCGGAATTCGAACGTACGTGAGTCCATTCGGACTCCTTCCGCACATTTCGAGCGATATTCGAAACTACGTGCGTCCGTTCAGCCTCCCTATGCACAGTTCGAGAGGATTTCGAACGTACGTGCGTCCGATCAGAATCCCTCTGCACCGTTGGAACGGAATTCGAACGTACGTGCATCCGTTCAGCCTCCCTATGCACCGCTCAAGTCGAATTCGAACGTACGTGAGTCCATTCGGACTCCTTTCGCACAGTTCGAGCGATATTCGAAACTACGTGCGTCCGTTCAGCCTCCCTATGCTCTGTTCGAGCGGATTTCGAAAGTAAGTGCGTCCGTTCAGCCTCCCTATGCTCAGTTCGAGCGGATTTCGAACGTACGTGCGTCCGTTCAGACTCCCTCTGCACCGTTGGAGCGGAATTCGAACGTACGTGCATCCGTTCAGCCTCCCAATGCACAGTTGGAGCGGAATTCGAAAGTACGTGCGTCCGTTCGGCCTCCCTCTGCACGGTTCGAGCGGAATTCGAACGTACGTGCGACCGTTCGGCCTCACCCGGCACCATTCTAGCGCAATTCGAACGTACGTGCATCCGTTCTGCGTCCCTCTACCCCGTTCGAGGGGAATTAGAACGTACGTGCATCCGTTCGGCCTCCCTCTGCACCGTTCATGCGCAAATCGGACGTAAGTGCGTCCGTTCGGTCTCCCTCTGCACGGTTCGAGCGGAAATCGAACGTACGTGAGTCCGTACGAACTCCTGCTGCACCGTTCGAGCGGAATTCGAAAGTACGTGCGTCCGTTCGGCCTACCTCTGCATAGTTCGAGCCGAATTCGAACACACGTGCGTTCGTTCAACATCCCTCTGCACCGTTCGAGTGCAAATTGAACGTATGTGCGTCCGTTCAGCCTTCCTCTGCACCGTTCGAGCGGAATTCGAAAGTACGTGCGTCCGGTCGGCCGCCCTCTGCACCGATCGAGCGGAATTCGAACGTGCGTGCGTCCGTTCGGGCTTCATCAGCACCGTTCGAGCGGAATTCGAACGTACGTGCGTCCGTTCGAACTCCCTCTGCACCGTTCGAGCGGAATTCGAACGTGCGTGCCTCGGTAAGCCTCCCTGTGCACCGTCCGAGCGGAATTCGAACGTTCGTGCGTCCGTTCGGCCTCCCTCTCCACCGTTCGAGTAGAATTCGAACGTACAAGCGTCCATTCGCCATCCCTCTGCACGATTCGTGCGGAATTCGAACGTACGTGCGACCGTCCAGCCTTCCTCTACACCGTTCGAGCGGAATTCGAACGTACGTGCGTCCGGTCGGCCGCCCTCTGCACCGATCTAGGGGAATTCGAACGTGCGTGCATCCGTTCGGGCTACATCAGCACCGTTCGAGCGGAATTTGAACGTCCGTGCGTCCGTTCGGACTCCTTCTGCACCGTTCAAGCGGAATTCGAACGTACGTGCGTCCGTTCGGCCTCCATCTGCACGGTTCGAGCGGAATTCGAACGTACGTGCGTCCGTTCACCTTCCATCTGCACCGTTCGAGCGGAATTAGAACGTACGTGCGTCCGTTCAGCCTCCCTCTGCACGGTTCGAGCGGAATTCGAACGTACGTGGGTCCGTTCATCTTCCCTCTGCACCGTTCGAGCGGAATTAGAACGTACGTGCGTCTGTTCGGCCTCCCTCTGCACGGTTCGAGCGGAATTCGAACGTACGTGCGTCCGTTCATCTTCCCTCTACACCGTTCGAGCGGAATTTGAACGTACGTGCGTCTGTTCGGCCTCCCTCTGCACGGTTCGAGCGGAATTCGGACGTATGTGCGTCCGTTCATCTTCCCTCTACACCGTTCGAGCGGAATTTGAACGTACGTGCGTCCGTTCGGTCACCCTCTGCACCGTTAGAGCGGAATTCGAAAGTACGTGCGTCCGTTCGGCCTCCCTCTGCACGATTCTAGCGGAATTCGAACGTACGTGAGTCCATTCGGACTCCTTCCGCACATTTCGAGCGATATTCGAAACTACGTGCGTCCGTTCAGCCTCCCTATGCACAGTTCGAGAGGATTTCGAACGTACGTGCGTCCGATCAGAATCCCTCTGCACCGTTGGAACGGAATTCGAACGTACGTGCATCCGTTCAGCCTCCCTATGCACCGCTCAAGTCGAATTCGAACGTACGTGAGTCCATTCGGACTCCTTTCGCACAGTTCGAGCGATATTCGAAACTACGTGCGTCCGTTCAGCCTCCCTATGCTCTGTTCGAGCGGATTTCGAAAGTAAGTGCGTCCGTTCAGCCTCCCTATGCTCAGTTCGAGCGGATTTCGAACGTACGTGCGTCCGTTCAGACTCCCTCTGCACCGTTGGAGCGGAATTCGAACGTACGTGCATCCGTTCAGCCTCCCAATGCACAGTTGGAGCGGAATTCGAAAGTACGTGCGTCCGTTCGGCCTCCCTCTGCACGGTTCGAGCGGAATTCGAACGTACGTGCGACCGTTCGGCCTCACCCGGCACCATTCTAGCGCAATTCGAACGTACGTGCATCCGTTCTGCGTCCCTCTACCCCGTTCGAGGGGAATTAGAACGTACGTGCATCCGTTCGGCCTCCCTCTGCACCGTTCATGCGCAAATCGGACGTAAGTGCGTCCGTTCGGTCTCCCTCTGCACGGTTCGAGCGGAAATCGAACGTACGTGAGTCCGTACGAACTCCTGCTGCACCGTTCGAGCGGAATTCGAAAGTACGTGCGTCCGTTCGGCCTACCTCTGCATAGTTCGAGCCGAATTCGAACACACGTGCGTTCGTTCAACATCCCTCTGCACCGTTCGAGTGCAAATTGAACGTATGTGCGTCCGTTCAGCCTTCCTCTGCACCGTTCGAGCGGAATTCGAAAGTACGTGCGTCCGGTCGGCCGCCCTCTGCACCGATCGAGCGGAATTCGAACGTGCGTGCGTCCGTTCGGGCTTCATCAGCACCGTTCGAGCGGAATTCGAACGTACGTGCGTCCGTTCGAACTCCCTCTGCACCGTTCGAGCGGAATTCGAACGTGCGTGCCTCGGTAAGCCTCCCTGTGCACCGTCCGAGCGGAATTCGAACGTTCGTGCGTCCGTTCGGCCTCCCTCTCCACCGTTCGAGTAGAATTCGAACGTACAAGCGTCCATTCGCCATCCCTCTGCACGATTCGTGCGGAATTCGAACGTACGTGCGACCGTCCAGCCTTCCTCTACACCGTTCGAGCGGAATTCGAACGTACGTGCGTCCGGTCGGCCGCCCTCTGCACCGATCTAGGGGAATTCGAACGTGCGTGCATCCGTTCGGGCTACATCAGCACCGTTCGAGCGGAATTTGAACGTCCGTGCGTCCGTTCGGACTCCTTCTGCACCGTTCAAGCGGAATTCGAACGTACGTGCGTCCGTTCGGCCTCCATCTGCACGGTTCGAGCGGAATTCGAACGTACGTGCGTCCGTTCACCTTCCATCTGCACCGTTCGAGCGGAATTAGAACGTACGTGCGTCCGTTCAGCCTCCCTCTGCACGGTTCGAGCGGAATTTGAACGTACGTGGGTCCGTTCATCTTCCCTCTGCACCGTTCGAGCGGAATTAGAACGTACGTGCGTCTGTTCGGCCTCCCTCTGCACGGTTCGAGCGGAATTCGAACGTACGTGCGTCCGTTCATCTTCCCTCTACACCGTTCGAGCGGAATTTGAACGTACGTGCGTCCGTTCGGTCACCCTCTGCACCGTTAGAGCGGAATTCGAAAGTACGTGCGTCCGTTCGGCCTCTCTCTGCACGATTCTAGCGGAATTCGAACGTACGTGAGTCCATTCGGACTCCTTCCGCACAGTTCGAGCGATATTCGAAACTACGTGCGTCCGTTCAGCCTCCCTATGCACAGTTCGAGAGGATTTCGAACGTACGTGCGTCCGTTCAGAATCCCTCTGCACCGTTGGAGCGGAATTCGAATGTACGCGCATCCGTTCAGCCTCCCTATGCACCGCTCGAGTGGAATTCGAACGTACGTGAGTCCATTCGGACTCCTTCCGCACAGTTCGAGCGATATTCGAAACTACGTGCGTCCGTTCAGCCTCCCTATGCTCAGTTCGAGCGGATTTCGAACGTACGTGCGTCCGTTCAGACTCCCTCTGCACCGTTGGAGCGGAATTCGAACGTACGTGCATCCGTTCAGCCTCCCAATGCACAGTTGGAGCGGAATTGGAACGTACGTGCGTCCGTTCGGCCTCCCTCTGCACCGCTGGAGTGGAATTCGAAAGTACGTGCGTCCGTTCGGCCTCCCTCTGCACGGTTCGAGCGGAATTCGAACGTACGTGCGACCGTTCGGCCTCACCCGGCACCATTCTAGCGCAATTCGAACGTACGTGCATCCGTTCTGCGTCCCTCTACCCCGTTCGAGCGGAATTAGAACGTACGTGCATCCGTTCGGCCTCCCTCTGCACCGTTCATGCGCAAATCGGATGTAAGTGCGTCCGTTCGGTCTCCCTCTGCACGGTTCGAGCGGAAATCGAACGTACGTGAGTCCGTACGGACTCCTGCTGCACCGTTCGAGCGGAATTAGAAAGTACGTGCGTCCGTTCGGCCTACCTCTGCACAGTTCGAGCCGAATTCGAACACACGTGCGTTCGTTCAACATCCCTCTGCACCGTTCGAGTGCAAATTGAACGCATGTGCGTCCGTTCAGCCTTCCTCTGCACCGTTCGAGCGGAATTCGAAAGTACGTGCGTCCGGTCGGCCGCCCTCTGCACCGATCGAGCGGAATTCTAACGTGCGTGCGTCCGTTCGACCTCCCTCTGCACCGTTCGAGCGGAATTCGAACGTACGTGCCTCGGTAAGCCTCCCTGTGCACCGTCCGAGCGGAATTCGAACGTTCGTGCGTCCGTTCGGCCTCCTTCTCCACCGTTCGAGTAGAATTCGAACGTACAAGCGTCCATTCAACATCCCTCTGCACGATTCGTGCGGAATTCGAACGTACGTGCGAACGTCCAGCCTTCCTCTACACCGTTCGAGCGGAATTTGAACGTCCGTGCGTCCGTTCGACCTCCCTCTGCACCGTTCGAGCGGAATTCGAACGTACGTGCGTCCGTTCGGCCTCCATCTGCACGGTTCGAGCGGAATTCGAACGTACGTGCGTCCGTTCACCTTCCATCTACACGGTTCGAGCGGAATTCGAACGTACGTGCGTCCGTTCGGACTCCTTCTGCACCGTTCAAGCGGAATTAGAACGTACGTGCGTCTGTTTGGCCTCCCTCTGCACGGTTCGAGCGGAATTCGAACGTACGTGCGTCCGTTCATCTTCCTTCTACACCGTTCGAGCGGAATTCCAAAGTACGTGCGTCCGTTCGGCCTACCTCTGCACAGTTCGAGCCGAATTCAAACACACGTGCGTTCGTTCAACCTCTCTCTGCACCGTTCGAGCGTAAATTGAACATATGTGCGTCCGTTCAGCCTTCCTCTACACCGTTCGAGCGGAATTCGAACGTACGTGCGTCCGGTCGGCCGCCCTCTGCACCGATCGAGCGGAATTCGAACGTGCGTGCGTCCGTTCGGGCTTCATCAGCACCGTTCGAGCGGAATTCGAACGTACGTGCGTCCGTTCGGCATCCCTCTCCACCGTTCGAGCGGAAATCGAACGTACGTGCGTCCGTTCTACCTCGCTCTGCGCCGTTCGAGCGGAATTCGAACGTACGTGCGTCCATTCGGCCTCCCTAGGCAACGTTCGAGAGGAATTTGAAAATATGTGCGTCCGTTCGGCCTCCCTCTGCACCGTTCGAGCGGAATTCGAACGTACGTGCGTCCGTTCAACCTCCCTCTGCTCCGATCGAGCGCAAATCGAACGTACGTGTTTTCGATCAACCTCCCTGTGCACCGTTCGAGCGCAAATTGAACGTACGTGCGTCCGTTCAGCCTTCCTCTGCACCGTTCTAGCGGAATTCGAACGTACGTGAGTCCATTCGGACTCCTTCCGCACAGTTCGAGCGATATCGGAAACTACGTGCGTCCGTTCAGCCTCCCTATGCTCAGTTCGAGCGGATTTCGAACGTACGCGCGTCCGTTCAGACTCCCTCTGCACCGTTGGAGCGGAATTCGAACGTACGTGCATCCGTTCAGCCTCCCAATGCACAGTTGGAGCGGAATTCGAACGTACGTGCGTCCGTTCGGCCTCCCTCTGCACCGCTCGAGTGGAATTCGAAAGTACGTGCGTCCGTTCGGCCTCCCTCTGCACGGTTCGAGCGGAATTCGAACGTACGTGCGACCGTTCGGCCTCACCCGGCACCATTCTAGTGCAATTCGAACGTACGTGCATCCGTTCTGCGTCCCTCTACCCCGTTCGAGCGGAATTAGAACGTACGTGCATCCGTTCGGCCTCCCTCTGCACCGTTCATGCGCAAATCGGATGTAAGTGCGTCCGTTCGGTCTCCGTCTGCCACGGTTCGAGCGGAAATCGAACGTACGTGAGTCCGTACGGACTCCTGCTGCACCGTTCGAGCGGAATTAGAAAGTACGTGCGTCCGTTCGGCCTACCTCTGCACAGTTCGAGCCGAATTCGAACACACCTGCGTTCGTTCAACATCCCTCTGCACCGTTCGAGTGCAAATTGAACGCATGTGCGTCCGTTCAGCCTTCCTCTGCACCGTTCGAGCGGAATTCGAAAGTACGTGCGTCCGGTCGGCCGCCCTCTGCACCGATCGAGCGGAATTCGAACGTGCGTGCGTCCGTTCGACCTCCCTCTGCACCGTTCGAGCGGAATTCGAACGTACGTGCCTCGGTAAGCCTCCCTGTGCACCGTCCGAGCGGAATTCGAACGTTCGTGCGTCCGTTCGGCCTCCTTCTCCACCGTTCGAGTAGAATTCGAACGTACAAGCGTCCATTCACCATCCCTCTGCACGATTCGTGCGGAATTCGAACGTACGTGCGAACGTCCAGCCTTCCTCTACACCGTTCGAGCGGAATTTGAACGTCCGTGCGTCCGTTCGACCTCCCTCTGCACCGTTCGAGCGGAATTCGAACGTACGTGCGTCCGTTCGGCCTCCATCTGCACGGTTCGAGCGGAATTCGAACGTACGTGCGTCCGTTCACCTTCCATCTACACGGTTCGAGCGGAATTCGAACGTACGTGCGTCCGTTCGGACTCCTTCTGCACCGTTCAAGCGGAATTAGAACGTACGTGCGTCTGTTTGGCCTCTCTCTGTACGGTTCGAGCGGAATTCGAACGTACGTGCGTCTGTTCATCTTCCTTCTACACCGTTCGAGCGGAATTTGAACGTACGTGCATCCGTTCGGTCACCCTCTGCACCGTTAGAGCGGAATTCGAAAGTACGTGCGTCCGTTCGGCCTCCCTCTGCACGATTCTAGCGGAATTCGAACGTACGTGAGTCCATTCGGTCTCCTTCCGCACAGTTCGACCGATATTCGAAACTACGTGCGTCCGTTCAGCCTCCCTATGCACAGTTCGAGAGGATTTCGAACGTACGTTCGTCCGTTCAGAATCCCTCTGCACCGTTGGAGCGGAATTCGAACGTACGTGCATCCGTTCAGCCTCCCTATGCACCGCTCGAGTGGAATTCGAACGTACGTGAGTCCATTCGGGCTCCTTGCGCACACTTCGAGCGATATTCGAAATTACGTGCGTCCGTTCAGCCTCCCTATGCTCAGTTCGAGCGGATTTCGAACGTACGTGCGTCCGTTCAGACTCCCTCTGCACCGTTGGAGCGGAATTCGAACGTACGTGCATCCGTTCGTGCGGAATTCGAACGTACGTGCGACCGTTCGGCCTCACCCGGCACCATTCTAGCGCAATTCTAACGTACGTGCATCCGTTCTGCGTCCCTCTGCACCGTTCATGCGCAAATCGGACGTAAGTGCGTCTGTTCGGCCTCCCTCTGCACGGTTAGAGCGGAAATCGAACGTACGTGAGTCCGTACGGACTCCTGCTGCACCGTTCGAGCGGAATTCGACCTCTGCACAGTTCGAGCCGAATTCGAACACACGTGCGTTCGTTCAACATCCCTCTGCACCATTCGAGTGCAAATTGAACGTACGTGCGTCCGTTCAGCCTTCCTCTGCACCGTTCGAGCGGAATTCGAAAGTACGTGCGTCCGGTCGGCCGCCCTCTGCACCGATCGAGCGGAATTCGAACGTGCGTGCGTCCGTTCGGGCTTCATCAGCACCGTTCGAGCGGAATTCGAACGTACGTGCGTCCGTTCGACCTCCCTCTGCACCGTTCGAGCGGAATTCGAACGTGCGTGCCTCGGTAAGCCTCCCTGTGCACCGTCCGAGCGGAATTCGAACGTTCGTGCGTCCGTTCGGCCTCCCTCTCCACCGTTCGAGTAGAATTCGAACGTACAAGCGTCCATTCGCCATCCCTCTGCACGATTCATGCGGAATTCGAACGTACGTGCGACCGTCCAGCCTTCCTCTACACCGTTCGAGCGGAATTCGAACGTACGTGCGTCCGGTCGGCCGCCCTCTGCACCGATCTAGCGGAATTCGAACGTGCGTGCATCCGTTCGACCTCCCTCTGCACCGTTCGAGCGGAATTCGAACGTACGTGCGTCCGTTCGGCCTCCATCTGCACGGTTCGAGCGGAATTCGAACGTACGTGCGTCCGTTCACCTTCAATCTACACGGATCGAGCGGAATTCGAACGTACGTGCGTCTGTTCGGACTCCTTCTGCACCGTTCAAGCGGAATTCGAACGTACGTGCGTCCGTTCGGCCTCCATCTGCACGGTTCGAGCGGAATTCGAACGTACGTGCGTCCGTTCAGCTTCCCTCTGCACCGTTCGAGCAGAATTAGAACGTACGTGCGTCCGTTCAGCCTCTCTCTGCACGGTTCGAGCGAAATTCGAACGTACGTGGGTCCGTTCATCTTCCCTCTGCACCGTTCGAGCGGAATTAGAACGTACGTGCGTCTGTTCGGCCTCCCTCTGCACGGTTCGAGCGGAATTCGGACGTATGTGCGTCCGTTCATCTTCCCTCTACACCGTTCGAGCGGAATTTGAACGTACGTGCGTCCGTTCGGTCACCCTCTGCACCGTTAGAGCGGAATTCGAAAGTACGTGCGTCCGTTCGGCCTCCCTCTGCACGATTCTAGCGGAATTCGAACGTACGTGAGTCCATTCGGACTCCTTCCGCACATTTCGAGCGATATTCGAAACTACGTGCGTCCGTTCAGCCTCCCTATGCACAGTTCGAGAGGATTTCGAACGTACGTGCGTCCGATCAGAATCCCTCTGCACCGTTGGAACGGAATTCGAACGTACGTGCATCCGTTCAGCCTCCCTATGCACCGCTCAAGTCGAATTCGAACGTACGTGAGTCCATTCGGACTCCTTTCGCACAGTTCGAGCGATATTCGAAACTACGTGCGTCCGTTCAGCCTCCCTATGCTCAGTTCGAGCGGATTTCGAACGTACGTGCGTCCGTTCAGACTCCCTCTGCACCGTTGGAGCGGAATTCGAACGTACGTGCATCCGTTCAGCCTCCCAATGCACAGTTGGAGCGGAATTCGAAAGTACGTGCGTCCGTTCGGCCTCCCTCTGCACGGTTCGAGCGGAATTCGAACGTACGTGCGACCGTTCGGCCTCACCCGGCACCATTCTAGCGCAATTCGAACGTACGTGCATCCGTTCTGCGTCCCTCTACCCCGTTCGAGGGGAATTAGAACGTACGTGCATCCGTTCGGCCTCCCTCTGCACCGTTCATGCGCAAATCGGACGTAAGTGCGTCCGTTCGGTCTCCCTCTGCACGGTTCGAGCGGAAATCGAACGTACGTGAGTCCGTACGAACTCCTGCTGCACCGTTCGAGCGGAATTCGAAAGTACGTGCGTCCGTTCGGCCTACCTCTGCATAGTTCGAGCCGAATTCGAACACACGTGCGTTCGTTCAACATCCCTCTGCACCGTTCGAGTGCAAATTGAACGTATGTGCGTCCGTTCAGCCTTCCTCTGCACCGTTCGAGCGGAATTCGAAAGTACGTGCGTCCGGTCGGCCGCCCTCTGCACCGATCGAGCGGAATTCGAACGTGCGTGCGTCCGTTCGGGCTTCATCAGCACCGTTCGAGCGGAATTCGAACGTACGTGCGTCCGTTCGAACTCCCTCTGCACCGTTCGAGCGGAATTCGAACGTGCGTGCCTCGGTAAGCCTCCCTGTGCACCGTCCGAGCGGAATTCGAACGTTCGTGCGTCCGTTCGGCCTCCCTCTCCACCGTTCGAGTAGAATTCGAACGTACAAGCGTCCATTCGCCATCCCTCTGCACGATTCGTGCGGAATTCGAACGTACGTGCGACCGTCCAGCCTTCCTCTACACCGTTCGAGCGGAATTCGAACGTACGTGCGTCCGGTCGGCCGCCCTCTGCACCGATCTAGGGGAATTCGAACGTGCGTGCATCCGTTCGGGCTACATCAGCACCGTTCGAGCGGAATTTGAACGTCCGTGCGTCCGTTCGGACTCCTTCTGCACCGTTCAAGCGGAATTCGAACGTACGTGCGTCCGTTCGGCCTCCATCTGCACGGTTCGAGCGGAATTCGAACGTACGTGCGTCCGTTCACCTTCCATCTGCACCGTTCGAGCGGAATTAGAACGTACGTGCGTCCGTTCAGCCTCCCTCTGCACGGTTCGAGCGGAATTCGAACGTACGTGGGTCCGTTCATCTTCCCTCTGCACCGTTCGAGCGGAATTAGAACGTACGTGCGTCTGTTCGGCCTCCCTCTGCACGGTTCGAGCGGAATTCGAACGTACGTGCGTCCGTTCATCTTCCCTCTACACCGTTCGAGCGGAATTTGAACGTACGTGCGTCTGTTCGGCCTCCCTCTGCACGGTTCGAGCGGAATTCGGACGTATGTGCGTCCGTTCATCTTCCCTCTACACCGTTCGAGCGGAATTTGAACGTACGTGCGTCCGTTCGGTCACCCTCTGCATCGTTAGAGCGGAATTCGAAAGTACGTGCGTCCGTTCGGCCTCCCTCTGCACGATTCTAGCGGAATTCGAACGTACGTGAGTCCATTCGGACTCCTTCCGCACATTTCGAGCGATATTCGAAACTACGTGCGTCCGTTCAGCCTCCCTATGCACAGTTCGAGAGGATTTCGAACGTACGTGCGTCCGATCAGAATCCCTCTGCACCGTTGGAACGGAATTCGAACGTACGTGCATCCGTTCAGCCTCCCTATGCACCGCTCAAGTCGAATTCGAACGTACGTGAGTCCATTCGGACTCCTTTCGCACAGTTCGAGCGATATTCGAAACTACGTGCGTCCGTTCAGCCTCCCTATGCTCTGTTCGAGCGGATTTCGAAAGTAAGTGCGTCCGTTCAGCCTCCCTATGCTCAGTTCGAGCGGATTTCGAACGTACGTGCGTCCGTTCAGACTCCCTCTGCACCGTTGGAGCGGAATTCGAACGTACGTGCATCCGTTCAGCCTCCCAATGCACAGTTGGAGCGGAATTCGAAAGTACGTGCGTCCGTTCGGCCTCCCTCTGCACGGTTCGAGCGGAATTCGAACGTACGTGCGACCGTTCGGCCTCACCCGGCACCATTCTAGCGCAATTCGAACGTACGTGCATCCGTTCTGCGTCCCTCTACCCCGTTCGAGGGGAATTAGAACGTACGTGCATCCGTTCGGCCTCCCTCTGCACCGTTCATGCGCAAATCGGACGTAAGTGCGTCCGTTCGGTCTCCCTCTGCACGGTTCGAGCGGAAATCGAACGTACGTGAGTCCGTACGAACTCCTGCTGCACCGTTCGAGCGGAATTCGAAAGTACGTGCGTCCGTTCGGCCTACCTCTGCATAGTTCGAGCCGAATTCGAACACACGTGCGTTCGTTCAACATCCCTCTGCACCGTTCGAGTGCAAATTGAACGTATGTGCGTCCGTTCAGCCTTCCTCTGCACCGTTCGAGCGGAATTCGAAAGTACGTGCGTCCGGTCGGCCGCCCTCTGCACCGATCGAGCGGAATTCGAACGTGCGTGCGTCCGTTCGGGCTTCATCAGCACCGTTCGAGCGGAATTCGAACGTACGTGCGTCCGTTCGAACTCCCTCTGCACCGTTCGAGCGGAATTCGAACGTGCGTGCCTCGGTAAGCCTCCCTGTGCACCGTCCGAGCGGAATTCGAACGTTCGTGCGTCCGTTCGGCCTCCCTCTCCACCGTTCGAGTAGAATTCGAACGTACAAGCGTCCATTCGCCATCCCTCTGCACGATTCGTGCGGAATTCGAACGTACGTGCGACCGTCCAGCCTTCCTCTACACCGTTCGAGCGGAATTCGAACGTACGTGCGTCCGGTCGGCCGCCCTCTGCACCGATCTAGGGGAATTCGAACGTGCGTGCATCCGTTCGGGCTACATCAGCACCGTTCGAGCGGAATTTGAACGTCCGTGCGTCCGTTCGGACTCCTTCTGCACCGTTCAAGCGGAATTCGAACGTACGTGCGTCCGTTCGGCCTCCATCTGCACGGTTCGAGCGGAATTCGAACGTACGTGCGTCCGTTCACCTTCCATCTGCACCGTTCGAGCGGAATTAGAACGTACGTGCGTCCGTTCAGCCTCCCTCTGCACGGTTCGAGCGGAATTCGAACGTACGTGGGTCCGTTCATCTTCCCTCTGCACCGTTCGAGCGGAATTAGAACGTACGTGCGTCTGTTCGGCCTCCCTCTGCACGGTTCGAGCGGAATTCGAACGTACGTGCGTCCGTTCATCTTCCCTCTACACCGTTCGAGCGGAATTTGAACGTACGTGCGTCTGTTCGGCCTCCCTCTGCACGGTTCGAGCGGAATTCGGACGTATGTGCGTCCGTTCATCTTCCCTCTACACCGTTCGAGCGGAATTTGAACGTACGTGCGTCCGTTCGGTCACCCTCTGCATCGTTAGAGCGGAATTCGAAAGTACGTGCGTCCGTTCGGCCTCCCTCTGCACGATTCTAGCGGAATTCGAACGTACGTGAGTCCATTCGGACTCCTTCCGCACATTTCGAGCGATATTCGAAACTACGTGCGTCCGTTCAGCCTCCCTATGCACAGTTCGAGAGGATTTCGAACGTACGTGCGTCCGATCAGAATCCCTCTGCACCGTTGGAACGGAATTCGAACGTACGTGCATCCGTTCAGCCTCCCTATGCACCGCTCAAGTCGAATTCGAACGTACGTGAGTCCATTCGGACTCCTTTCGCACAGTTCGAGCGATATTCGAAACTACGTGCGTCCGTTCAGCCTCCCTATGCTCTGTTCGAGCGGATTTCGAAAGTAAGTGCGTCCGTTCAGCCTCCCTATGCTCAGTTCGAGCGGATTTCGAACGTACGTGCGTCCGTTCAGACTCCCTCTGCACCGTTGGAGCGGAATTCGAACGTACGTGCATCCGTTCAGCCTCCCAATGCACAGTTGGAGCGGAATTCGAAAGTACGTGCGTCCGTTCGGCCTCCCTCTGCACGGTTCGAGCGGAATTCGAACGTACGTGCGACCGTTCGGCCTCACCCGGCACCATTCTAGCGCAATTCGAACGTACGTGCATCCGTTCTGCGTCCCTCTACCCCGTTCGAGGGGAATTAGAACGTACGTGCATCCGTTCGGCCTCCCTCTGCACCGTTCATGCGCAAATCGGACGTAAGTGCGTCCGTTCGGTCTCCCTCTGCACGGTTCGAGCGGAAATCGAACGTACGTGAGTCCGTACGAACTCCTGCTGCACCGTTCGAGCGGAATTCGAAAGTACGTGCGTCCGTTCGGCCTACCTCTGCATAGTTCGAGCCGAATTCGAACACACGTGCGTTCGTTCAACATCCCTCTGCACCGTTCGAGTGCAAATTGAACGTATGTGCGTCCGTTCAGCCTTCCTCTGCACCGTTCGAGCGGAATTCGAAAGTACGTGCGTCCGGTCGGCCGCCCTCTGCACCGATCGAGCGGAATTCGAACGTGCGTGCGTCCGTTCGGGCTTCATCAGCACCGTTCGAGCGGAATTCGAACGTACGTGCGTCCGTTCGAACTCCCTCTGCACCGTTCGAGCGGAATTCGAACGTGCGTGCCTCGGTAAGCCTCCCTGTGCACCGTCCGAGCGGAATTCGAACGTTCGTGCGTCCGTTCGGCCTCCCTCTCCACCGTTCGAGTAGAATTCGAACGTACAAGCGTCCATTCGCCATCCCTCTGCACGATTCGTGCGGAATTCGAACGTACGTGCGACCGTCCAGCCTTCCTCTACACCGTTCGAGCGGAATTCGAACGTACGTGCGTCCGGTCGGCCGCCCTCTGCACCGATCTAGGGGAATTCGAACGTGCGTGCATCCGTTCGGGCTACATCAGCACCGTTCGAGCGGAATTTGAACGTCCGTGCGTCCGTTCGGACTCCTTCTGCACCGTTCAAGCGGAATTCGAACGTACGTGCGTCCGTTCGGCCTCCATCTGCACGGTTCGAGCGGAATTCGAACGTACGTGCGTCCGTTCACCTTCCATCTGCACCGTTCGAGCGGAATTAGAACGTACGTGCGTCCGTTCAGCCTCCCTCTGCACGGTTCGAGCGGAATTTGAACGTACGTGGGTCCGTTCATCTTCCCTCTGCACCGTTCGAGCGGAATTAGAACGTACGTGCGTCTGTTCGGCCTCCCTCTGCACGGTTCGAGCGGAATTCGAACGTACGTGCGTCCGTTCATCTTCCCTCTACACCGTTCGAGCGGAATTTGAACGTACGTGCGTCCGTTCGGTCACCCTCTGCACCGTTAGAGCGGAATTCGAAAGTACGTGCGTCCGTTCGGCCTCTCTCTGCACGATTCTAGCGGAATTCGAACGTACGTGAGTCCATTCGGACTCCTTCCGCACAGTTCGAGCGATATTCGAAACTACGTGCGTCCGTTCAGCCTCCCTATGCACAGTTCGAGAGGATTTCGAACGTACGTGCGTCCGTTCAGAATCCCTCTGCACCGTTGGAGCGGAATTCGAATGTACGCGCATCCGTTCAGCCTCCCTATGCACCGCTTGAGTGGAATTCGAACGTACGTGAGTCCATTCGGACTCCTTCCGCACAGTTCGAGCGATATTCGAAACTACGTGCGTCCGTTCAGCCTCCCTATGCTCTGTTCGAGCGGATTTCGAACGTACGTGCGTCCGTTCAGCCTCCCTATGCTCAGTTCGAGCGGATTTCGAACGTACGTGCGTCCGTTCAGACTCCCTCTGCACCGTTGGAGCGGAATTCGAACGTACGTGCATCCGTTCAGCCTCCCAATGCACAGTTGGAGCGGAATTCGAAAGTACGTGCGTCCGTTCGGCCTCCCTCTGCACGGTTCGAGCGGAATTCGAACGTACGTGCGACCGTTCGGCCTCACCCGGCACCATTCTAGCGCAATTCGAACGTACGTGCATCCGTTCTGCGTCCCTCTACCCCGTTCGAGAGGAATTAGAACGTACGTGCATCCGTTCGGCCTCCCTCTGCACCGTTCATGCGCAAATCGGACGTAAGTGCGTCCGTTCGGTCTCCCTCTGCACGGTTCGAGCGGAAATCGAACGTACGTGAGTCCGTACGAACTCCTGCTGCACCGTTCGAGCGGAATTCGAAAGTACGTGCGTCCGTTCGGCCTACCTCTGCATAGTTCGAGCCGAATTCGAACACACGTGCGTTCGTTCAACATCCCTCTGCACCATTCGAGTGCAAATTGAACGTATGTGCGTCCGTTCAGCCTTCCTCTGCACCGTTCGAGCGGAATTCGAAAGTACGTGCGTCCGGTCGGCCGCCCTCTGCACCGATCGAGCGGAATTCGAACGTGCGTGCGTCCGTTCGGGCTTCATCAGCACGGTTCGAGCGGAATTCGAACGTACGTGCGTCCGTTCGAACTCCCTCTGCACCGTTCGAGCGGAATTCGAACGTTCGTGCCTCGGTAAGCCTCCCTGTGCACCGTCCGAGCGGAATTCGAACGTTCGTGCGTCCGTTCGGCCTCCCTCTCCACCGTTCGAGTAGAATTCGAACGTACAAGCGTCCATTCGCCATCCCTCTGCACGATTCGTGCGGAATTCGAACGTACGTGCGACCGTCCAGCCTTCCTCTACACCGTTCGAGCGGAATTCGAACGTACGTGCGTCCGGTCGGCCGCCCTCTGCACCGATCTAGGGGAATTCGAACGTGCGTGCATCCGTTCGGGCTACATCAGCACCGTTCGAGCGGAATTTGAACGTCCGTGCGTCCGTTCGGACTCCTTCTGCACCGTTCAAGCGGAATTCGAACGTACGTGCGTCCGTTCGGCCTCCATCTGCACGGTTCGAGCGGAATTCGAACGTACGTGCGTCCGTTCACCTTCCATCTGCACCGTTCGAGCGGAATTAGAACGTACGTGCGTCCGTTCAGCCTCCCTCTGCACGGTTCGAGCGGAATTCGAACGTACGTGGGTCCGTTCATCTTCCCTCTGCACCGTTCGAGCGGAATTAGAACGTACGTGCGTCTGTTCGGCCTCCCTCTGCACGGTTCGAGCGGAATTCGAACGTACGTGCGTCCGTTCATCTTCCCTCTACACCGTTCGAGCGGAATTTGAACGTACGTGCGTCCGTTCGGTCACCCTCTGCACCGTTAGAGCGGAATTCGAAAGTACGTGCGTCCGTTCGGCCTCTCTCTGCACGATTCTAGCGGAATTCGAACGTACGTGAGTCCATTCGGACTCCTTCCGCACAGTTCGAGCGATATTCGAAACTACGTGCGTCCGTTCAGCCTCCCTATGCACAGTTCGAGAGGATTTCGAACGTACGTGCGTCCGTTCAGAATCCCTCTGCACCGTTGGAGCGGAATTCGAATGTACGTGCATCCGTTCAGCCTCCCTATGCACCGCTCGAGTGGAATTCGAACGTACGTGAGTCCATTCGGACTCCTTCCGCACAGTTCGAGCGATATTCGAAACTACGTGCGTCCGTTCAGCCTCCCTATGCTCTGTTCGAGCGGATTTCGAACGTACGTGCGTCCGTTCAGCCTCCCTATGCTCAGTTCGAGCGGATTTCGAACGTACGTGCGTCCGTTCGGCCTCCCTCTGCACCGTTCATGCGCAAATCGGACGTAAGTGCGTCCGTTCGGTCTCCCTCTGCACGGTTCGAGCGGAAATCGAACGTACGTGAGTCCGTACGGACTCCTGCTGCACCGTTCGAGCGGAATTCGAAAGTACGTGCGTCCGTTCGGCCTACCTCTGCACAGTTCGAGCCGAATTCGAACACACGTGCGTTCGTTCAACATCCCTCTACACCGTTCGAGTGCAAATTGAACGTATGTGCGTCCGTTCAGCCTTCCTCTGCACCGTTCGAGCGGAATTCGAAAGTACGTGCGTCCGGTCGGCCGCCCTCTGCACCGATCGAGCGGAATTCGAACGTGCGTGCGTCCGTTCGGGCTTCATCAGCACGGTTCGAGCGGAATTCGAACGTACGTGCGTCCGTTCGAACTCCCTCTGCACCGTTCGAGCGGAATTCGAACGTTCGTGCCTCGGTAAGCCTCCCTGTGCACCGTCCGAGCGGAATTCGAACGTTCGTGCGTCCGTTCGGCCTCCCTCTCCACCGTTCGAGTAGAATTCGAACGTACAAGCGTCCATTCGCCATCCCTCTGCACGATTCGTGCGGAATTCGAACGTACGTGCGACCGTCCAGCCTTCCTCTACACCGTTCGAGCGGAATTCGAACGTACGTGCGTCCGGTCGGCCGCCCTCTGCACCGATCTAGGGGAATTCGAACGTGCGTGCATCCGTTCGGGCTACATCAGCACCGTTCGAGCGGAATTTGAACGTCCGTGCGTCCGTTCGGACTCCTTCTGCACCGTTCAAGCGGAATTCGAACGTACGTGCGTCCGTTCGGCCTCCATCTGCACGGTTCGAGCGGAATTCGAACGTACGTGCGTCCGTTCACCTTCCATCTGCACCGTTCGAGCGGAATTAGAACGTACGTGCGTCCGTTCAGCCTCCCTCTGCACGGTTCGAGCGGAATTCGAACGTACGTGGGTCCGTTCATCTTCCCTCTGCACCGTTCGAGCGGAATTAGAACGTACGTGCGTCTGTTCGGCCTCCCTCTGCACGGTTCGAGCGGAATTCGAACGTACGTGCGTCCGTTCATCTTCCCTCTACACCGTTCGAGCGGAATTTGAACGTACGTGCGTCCGTTCGGTCACCCTCTGCACCGTTAGAGCGGAATTCGAAAGTACGTGCGTCCGTTCGGCCTCTCTCTGCACGATTCTAGCGGAATTCGAACGTACGTGAGTCCATTCGGACTCCTTCCGCACAGTTCGAGCGATATTCGAAACTACGTGCGTCCGTTCAGCCTCCCTATGCACAGTTCGAGAGGATTTCGAACGTACGTGCGTCCGTTCAGAATCCCTCTGCACCGTTGGAGCGGAATTCGAATGTACGTGCATCCGTTCAGCCTCCCTATGCACCGCTCGAGTGGAATTCGAACGTACGTGAGTCCATTCGGACTCCTTCCGCACAGTTCGAGCGATATTCGAAACTACGTGCGTCCGTTCAGCCTCCCTATGCTCTGTTCGAGCGGATTTCGAACGTACGTGCGTCCGTTCAGCCTCCCTATGCTCAGTTCGAGCGGATTTCGAACGTACGTGCGTCCGTTCGGCCTCCCTCTGCACCGTTCATGCGCAAATCGGACGTAAGTGCGTCCGTTCGGTCTCCCTCTGCACGGTTCGAGCGGAAATCGAACGTACGTGAGTCCGTACGGACTCCTGCTGCACCGTTCGAGCGGAATTCGAAAGTACGTGCGTCCGTTCGGCCTACCTCTGCACAGTTCGAGCCGAATTCGAACACACGTGCGTTCGTTCAACATCCCTCTACACCGTTCGAGTGCAAATTGAACGTATGTGCGTCCGTTCAGCCTTCCTCTGCACCGTTCGAGCGGAATTGGAAAGTACGTGCGTCCGGTCGGCCGCCCTCTGCACCGATCGAGCGGAATTCGAACGTGCGTGCGTCCGTTCAGGCTTCATCAGCACCGTTCGAGCGGAATTCGAACGTACGTGCGTCCGTTCGACCTCCCTCTGCACCGTTCGAGCGGAATTCAAACGTGCGTGCCTCGGTAAGACTCCCTCTGCACCGTCCGAGCGGAATTCGAACGTTCGTGCGTCCGTTCGGCCTCCCTCTCCACCGTTCGAGTAGAATTCGAACGTACAAGCGTCCATTCGCCATCCCTCTGCACGATTCGTGCGGAATTCGAACGTACGTGCGACCGTCCAGCCTTCCTCTACACCGTTCGAGCGGAATTCGAACGTACGTGCGTCCGGTCGGCCGCCCTCTGCACCGATCTAGCGGAATTCGAACGTGCGTGCCTCCGTTGGGGCTTCATCAGCACCGTTCGAGCGGAATTTGAACGTCCCTGCGTCCGTTCGACCTCCCTCTGCACCGTTCGAGCGGAATTCGAACGTACGTGCGTCCGTTCGGCCTCCATCTGCACGGTTCGAGCGGCATTCGAACGTACGTGCGTCCTTTCACCTTCCATCTACACCGTTCGAGCGGAATTCGAACGTACGTGCGTCCGTTCGGACTCCTTCTGCACCGTCCAAGCGGAATTCGAACGTACGTGCGTCCGTTCGGCCTCCATCTGCACGGTTCGAGCGGAATTCGAACGTACGTGCGTCCGTTCAGCTTCCCTCTGCACCGTTCGAGCGGAATTAGAACGTACGTGCGTCCGTTCGGCCTCCCTCTGCACGGTTCGAGCGGAATTCGAACGTACGTGCGTCCGTTCAACTTCCCTCTGCACCGTTCGAGCGGAATTAGAACGTACGTGCGTCTGTTCGGCCTCCCTCTGCACGGTTCGAGCGGAATTCGAACGTACGTGCGTCCGTTCATCTTCCCTCTACACCGTTCGAGCGGAATTCGAACGTACGTGCGTCCGTTCGGTCACCCTCTGCACCGTTAGAGCGGAAATCGAAAGTACGTGCGTCCGTTCGGCCTCCCTCTGCACGATTCTAGCGGAATTCGAACGTACGTGAGTCCATTCGGACTCCTTCCGCACAGTTCGAGAGATATTCGAAACTACGTGCGTCCGTTCAGCCTCCCTATGCACCGTTGGAGCGGAATTCGAACGTACGTGCATCCGTTCAGCCTCCCTATGCACCGCTCGAGTGGAATTCGAACATACGTGCGTCCGGTCGGCCTCATCCGGCACCATTCTAGCGGAATTCGAACGTACGTGCATCCGTTCTGACTCCCTCTACCCCGTTCGACCGGAATTCGAAAGTATGTGCATCCGTTCGGCATTCCTCTGCAGCGTTCATGCGCAAATCGAACGTAAGTGTGTCCGTTCGGTCTCCCTCTGCACGGTTCGAGCGGAATTCGAACGTACGTGAGTCCGTACGGACTCCTTCTGCACCGTTCGAGCGGAATTCCAAAGTACGTGCGTCCGTTCGGCCTAATTCGAACACACGTGCGTTCGTTCAACCTCTCTCTGCACCGTTTGAGCGTAAATTGAACATATGTGCGACCGTTCAGCCTTCCTCTGCACCGTTCGAGCGGAATTCGAACGTACGTGTGTCCGGTCGGCCGCCCTCTGCACCGATCGAGCGGAATTCGAACGTGCGTGCGTCCGTTCGGGCTTCATCCGCACCGTTCGAGCGGAATTCGAACGTACGTGCGTCCGTTCGGCATCCCTCTGCACCGTTCGAGCGGAATTCGAACGTACGTGCGTCCGTTCAACCTCCCTCTGCACCGATCGAGCGCAAATCGAACGTACGTGTTTTCGTTCAACCTCCCTGTGCACAGTTCGAGCGCAAATTGAACGTACGTGCGTCCGTTCGGGCTTCATCAGCACCGTTCGAGCGGAATTTGAACGTACGTGCGTCCGTTCGACCTCCCTCTGCACCGTTCGAGCGGAATTCGAACGTACGTGCGTCCGTTCGACCTCCATCTGCACGGTTCGAGCGGAATTCGAACGTACGTGCGTCCGTTCAGCTTCCCTCTGCACCGTTCGAGCGGAACTAGAACGTACGTGCGTCCGTTCAGCCTCCCTCTGCACGGTTCGAGCGGAATTCGAACGTACGTGCGTCCGTTCATCTTCCCTCTGCACCGTTCGAGCGGAATTACAACGTACGTGCGTCTTTTCGGCCTCCCTCTGCACGGTTCGAGCGGAATTCGAACGTATGTGCGTCCGTTTATCTTCCCTCTACAGCGTTCGAGCGGAATTCGAACGTACGTGCGTCCGTTCGGTCACCCTCTGCACCGTTAGAGCGGAATTCGAAAGTACGTGCGTCCGTTCGGCCTCCCTCTGCACGATTCTAGCGGAATTCGAACGTACGTGAGTCCATTCGGACTCCTTCCGCACAGTTCGAGCGATATTCGAAACTACGTGCGTCCGTTCAGCCTCCCTATGCACCGTTGGAGCGGAATTCGAACGTACGTGCATCCGTTCAGCCTCCCTATGCACCGCTCGAGTGTAATTCGAACGTACGTGCGTCCGTTCGGCCTCATCCGGCACCTTTCTAGCGGAATTCGAACGTACGTGCATCCGTTCTGACTCCCTCTACCCCGTTCGACCGGAATTCGAACGTACGTGCATCCGTTCGGCATCCCTCTGCAGCGTTCATGCGCAAATCGAACGTAAGTGTGTCCTTTCGGTCTCCCTCTGCACGGTTCGAGCGGAATTCGAACGTACGTGAGTCCGTACGGACACCTTCTGCACCGTTCGAGCGGAATTCCAAAGTACGTGCGTCCGTTCGGCCTAATTTGAACACACGTGCGTTCGTTCAACCTCTCTCTGCACCGTTCGAGCGTAAATTGAACATATGTGCGACCGTTCAGCCTTGCTCTGCACCGTTCCAGCGGAATTCGAACGTACGTGCGTCCGGTCGGCCGCCCTCTGCACCGATCGAGCGGAATTCGAACGTGCGTGCGTCCGTTCGGGCTTCATCAGCACCGTTCGAGCGGAATTCGAACGTACGTGCGTCCGTTCGGGCTTCATCAGCACCGTTCGAGCGGAATTCGAACGTACGTGCGTCCGTTCAACCTCCCTCTGCACCGATCGAGCGCAAATCGAACGTACGTGTTTTCGTTCAACCTCCCTGTGCACCGTTCGAGCGCAAATTGAACGTACGTGCGTCCGTTCAGCCTTCCTCTGCACCGTTCGAGCGGAATTCGAACGTACGTGCGTCCGGTCGGCCGCCCTCTGCACCGATCGAGCGGAATTCGAACGTGCGTGCGTCCGTTCGGGCTTCATCAGCACGGTTCGAGCGGAATTCGAACGTACGTGCGTCCGTTCAGCTTCCCTCTGCACCGTTCGAGCGGAACTAGAACGTACGTGCGTCCGTTTAGCCTCCCTCTGCACGGTTCGAGCGGAATTCGAACGTACGTGCGTCCGGTCGGCCGCCCTCTGCACCGATCGAGCGGAATTCGAAAGTACGTGCGTCCGTTCGACCTCCCTCTGCACCGTTCTAGCGGAATTCGAACGTACGTAAGTCCTTTCGGACTCCTTCCTCACAGTTCGAGCGATATTCGAAACTACGTGCGTCCGTTCAGCCTCCCTATGCTCAGTTCGAGCGGATTTCGAACGTACGTGCGTCCGTTCAGACTCCCTCTGCACCGTTGGAGCGGAATTCGAACGTACGTGCATCCGTTCAGCCTCCCAATGCACAGTTGGAGCGGAATTCGAAAGTACGTGCGTCCGTTCGGCCTCCCTCTGCACGGTTCGAGCGGAATTCGAACGTACGTGAGACCGTTCGGCCTCACCCGGCACCATTCTAGCGCAATTCGGACGTACGTGCATCCGTTCTGCGTCCCTCTACCCCGTTCGAGCGGAATTAGAACGTACGTGCATCCGTTTGGCCTCCCTCTGCACCGTTCATGCGCAAATCGGACGTAAGTGCGTCCGTTCGGTCTCCCTCTGCACGGTTCGAGCGGAATTCGAACGTGCGTGCGTCCGTTCGGGCTTCATCAGCACCGTTCGAGCGGAATTCGAAAGTACGTGCGTCCGGTCGGCCGCCCTCTGCACCGATCGAGCGGAATTCGAACGTGCGTGCGTCCGTTCGGGCTTCATCAGCACCGTTCGAGCGGAATTCGAACGTACGTGCGTCCGTTCGACCTCCCTCTGCACCGTTCGAGCGGAATTCGAACGTGCGTGCCTCGATAAGCCTCCCTGTGCACCGTCCGAGCGGAATTCGAAACTTCGTGCGTTCGTTCGGCCTCCCTCTCCACCGTTCGAGTAGAATTCGAAAGTACAAGCGTCCATTCGCCATCCCTCTGCAGGATTCGTGCGGAATTCGAACGTACGTGCGACCGTCCAGCCTTCCCCTACACCGTTCGAGCGGAATTCGAACGTACGTGCGTCCGGTCGGCCGCCCTCTGCACCGATCTAGCGGAAATCGAACGTGCGTGCATCCGTTCGGGCTACATCAGCACCGTTCGAGCGGAATTTGAACGTCCGTGCGTCCGTTCGGACTCCTTCTGCACCGTTCAAGCGGAATTCGAACGTACGTGCGTCCGTTCGGCCTCCATCTGCACGGTTCGAGCGGAATTCGAACGTACGTGCGTCCGTTCACCTTCCATCTGCACCGTTCGAGCGGAATTAGAACGTACGTGCGTCCGTTCAGCCTCCCTCTGCACGGTTCGAGCGGAATTCGAACGTACGTGGGTCCGTTCATCTTCCCTCTGCACCGTTCGAGCGGAATTAGAACGTACGTGCGTCTGTTCGGCCTCCCTCTGCACGGTTCGAGCGGAATTCGAACGTACGTGCGTCCGTTCATCTTCCCTCTACACCGTTCGAGCGGAATTTGAACGTACGTGCGTCCGTTCGGTCACCCTCTGCACCGTTAGAGCGGAATTCGAAAGTACGTGCGTCCGTTCGGCCTCCACTGCACGATTCTAGCGGAATTCGAACGTACGTGAGTCCATTCGGACTCCTTCCGCACAGTTCGAGCGATATTCGAAACTACGTGCGTCCGTTCAGCCTCCCTATGCACAGTTCGAGAGGATTTCGAACGTACGTGCCTCCGTTCAGAATCCCTCTGCACCGTTGGAGCGGAATTCGAACGTACGTGCATCCGTTCAGCCTCCCTATGCACCGCTCGAGTGGAATTCGAACGTACGTGAGTCCATTCGGACTCCTTCCGCACAGTTCGAGCGATATTCGAAACTACGTGCGTCCGTTCAGCCTCCCTATGCTCTGTTCGAGCGGATTTCGAACGTACGTGCGTCCGTTCAGCCTCCCTATGCTCAGTTCGAGCGGATTTCGAACGTACGTGCGCCCGTTCAGACTCCCTCTGCACCGTTGGAGCGGAATTCGAACGTACGTGCATCCGTTCAGCCTCCCAATGCACAGTTGGAGCGGAATTCGAAAGTACGTGCGTCCGTTCGGCCTCCCTCTGCACGGTTCGAGCGGAATTCGAACGTACGTGAGTCCGTACGGATTCCTGCTGCACCGTTCGAGCGGAATTAGAACGTACGTGCATCCGTTCGGCCTCCCTCTGCACCGTTCATGCGCAAATCGGACGTAAGTGCGTCCGTTCGGTCTCCCTCTGCACGGTTCGAGCGGAAATCGAACGTACGTGAGTCCGTACGGATTCCTGCTGCACCGTTCGAGCGGAATTCGAAAGTACGTGCGTCCGTTCGGCTTACCTCTGCACAGTTCGAGCCGAATTCGAACACACGTGCGTTCGTTCAACATCCCTCTACACCGTTCGAGTGCAAATTGAACGTATGTGCGTCCGTTCAGCCTTCCTCTGCACCGTTCGAGCGGAATTCGAAAGAACGTGCGTCCGGTCGGCCGCCCTCTGCACCGATCGAGCGGAATTCGAACGTGCGTGCGTCCGTTCGGGCTTCATCAGCACCGTTCGAGCGGAATTCGAACGTACGTGCGTCCGTTCGACCTCCCTCTGCACCGTTCGAGCGGAATTCAAACGTGCGTGCCTCGGTAAGCCTCCCTGTGCAACGTCCGAGCGGAATTCGAACGTTCGTGCGTCCGTTCGGCCTCCCTCTCCACCGTTCGAGTAGAATTCGAATGTACAAGCGTCCATTCGCCATCCCTCTGCACGATTCGTGCGGAATTCGAACGTACGTGCGACCGTCCAGCCTTCTTCAACACCGTTCGAGCGGAATTCGAACGTACGTGCGTCCGGTCGGCCGCCCTCTGCACTGTTCGAGCGGAATTCGAACGTACGTGCGTCCGTTCGGACTCCTTCTGCACCGTTCAAGCGGAATTCGAACGTACGTGCGTCCGTTCGGCCTCCATCTGCACGGTTCGAGCGGAATTCGAACGTACGTGCGTCCGTTCAGCTTCCCTCTGCACCGTTCGAGCGGAATTCGAACGTACGTGCGTCCGGTCGGCCGCCCTCTGCACCGATCTAGCGGAATTCGAACGTGCGTGCATCCGTTCGGGCTACATCAGCACCGTTCGAGCGGAATTTGAACGTCCGTGCGTCCGTTCGGACTCCTTCTGCACCGTTCAAGCAGAATTCGAACGTACGTGCGTCCGTTCGGCCTCCATCTGCACGGTTCGAGCGGAATTCGAACGTACGTGCGTCCGTTCACCTTCCATCTGCACCGTTCGAGCGCAATTAGAACGTACGTGCGTCCGTTCAGCCTCCCTCTGCACGGTTCGAGCGGAATTCGAACGTACGTGGGTCAGTTCATCTTCCCTCTGCACCGTTCGAGCGGAATTAGAACGTACGTGCGTCTGTTCGGCCTCCCTCTGCACGGTTCGAGCGGAATTCGAATGTACGTGCGTCCGTTCATCTTCCCTCTACACCGTTCGAGCGGAATTTGAACGTACGTGCGTCCGTTCGGTCACCCTCTGCACCGTTAGAGCGGAATTCGAAAGTACGTGCGTCCGTTCGGCCTCCCTCTGCACGATTCTAGCGGAATTCGAACGTACGTGAGTCCATTCGGACTCCTTCCGCACAGTTCGAGCGATATTCGAAACTACGTGCGTCCGTTCAGCCTCCCTATGCACAGTTCGAGAGGATTTCGAACGTACGTGCGTCCGTTCAGAATCCCTCTGCACCGTTGGAGCGGAATTCGAACGTACGTGCATCCGTTCAGCCTCCCTATGCACCGCTCGAGTGGAATTCGAACGTACGTGCGTCCGTTCGGTCACCCTCTGCACCGTTAGAGCGGAATTCGAAAGTACGTGCGTCCGTTCGGCCTCCCTCTGCACGATTCTAGCGGAATTCGAACGTACGTGAGTCCATTCGGACTCCTTCCGCACAGTTCGAGCGATATTCGAAACTACGTGCGTCCGTTCAGCCTCCCTATGCACCGTTGGAGCGGAATTCGAACGTACGTGCATCCGTTCAGCCTCCCTATGCACCGCTCGAGTGTAATTCGAACGTACGTGCGTCCGTTCGGCCTCATCCGGCACCATTCTAGCGGAATTCGAACGTACGTGCATCCGTTCTGACTCCCTCTACCCCGTTCGACCGGAATTCGAACGTACGTGCATCCGTTCGGCATCCCTCTGCAGCGTTCATGCGCAAATCGAACGTAAGTGTGTCCGTTCGGTCTCCCTCTGCACGGTTCGAGCGGAATTCGAACGTACGTGAGTCCGTACGGACACCTTCTGCACCGTTCGAGCGGAATTCCAAAGTACGTGCGTCCGTTCGGCCTAATTCGAACACACGTGCGTTCGTTCAACCTCTCTCTGCACCGTTCGAGCGTAAATTGAACATATGTGCGACCGTTCAGCCTTGCTCTGCACCGTTCGAGCGGAATTCGAACGTACGTGCGTCCGGTCGGCCGCCCTCTGCACCGATCGAGCGGAATTCGAACGTGCGTGCGTCCGTTCGGGCTTCATCAGCACAGTTCGAGCGGAATTCGAACGTACGTGCGTCCGTTCGGGCTTCATCAGCACCGTTCGAGCGGAATTCGAACGTACGTGCGTCCGTTCAACCTCCCTCTGCACCGATCGAGCGCAAATCGAACGTACGTGTTTTCGTTCAACCTCCCTGTGCACCGTTCGAGCGCAAATTGAACATACGTGCGTCCGTTCAGCCTTCCTCTGCACCGTTCGAGCGGAATTCGAATGTACGTGCGTCCGGTCGGCCGCCCTCTGCACCGATCGAGCGGAATTCGAACGTGCGTGCGTCCGTTCGGGCTTCATCAGCACGGTTCGAGCGGAATTCGAACGTACGTGCGTCCGTTCAGCTTCCCTCTGCACCGTTCGAGCGGAACTAGAACGTACGTGCGTCCGTTTAGCCTCCCTCTGCACGGTTCGAGCGGAATTCGAACGTACGTGCGTCCGGTCGGCCGCACTCTGCCCCGATCGAGCGGAATTCGAAAGTACGTGCGTCCGTTCGGCCTCCCTCTGCACCGTTCTAGCGGAATTCGAACGTACGTAAGTCCTTTCGGACTCCTTCCGCACAGTTCGAGCGATATTCGAAACTACGTGCGTCCGTTCAGCCTCCCTATGCTCAGTTCGAGCGGATTTCGAACGTACGTGCGTCCGTTCAGACTCCCTCTGCACCGTTGGAGCGGAATTCGAACGTACGTGCATCCGTTCAGCCTCCCAATGCACAGTTGGAGCGGAATTCGAAAGTACGTGCGTCCGTTCGGCCTCCCTCTGCACGGTTCGAGCGGAATTCGAACGTACGTGCGACCGTTCGGCCTCACCCGGCACCATTCTAGCGCAATTCGAACGTACGTGCATCCGTTCTGCGTCCCTATACCCCGTTCGAGCGGAATTAGAACGTACGTGCATCCGTTCGGCCTCCCTCTGCACCGTTCATGCGCAAATCGGACGTAAGTGCGTCCGTTCGGTCTCCCTCTGCACGGTTCGAGCGGAATTCGAACGTGCGTGCGTCCGCTCGGGCTTCATCAGCACCGTTCGAGCGGAATTCGAAAGTACGTGCATCCGGTCGGCCGCCCTCTGCACCGATCGAGCGGAATTCGAACGTGCGTGCGTCCGTTCGGGCTTCATCAGCACCGTTCGAGCGGAATTCGAACGTGCGTGCCTCGGTAAGCCTCCCTGTGCACCGTCCGAGCGGAATTCGAAACTTCGTGCGTTCGTTCGGCCTCCCTCTCCACCGTTCGAGTAGAATTCGAACGTACAAGCGTCCATTCGCCATCCCTCTGCAGGATTCGTGCGGAATTCGAACGTACGTGCGACCGTCCAGCCTTCCCCTACACCGTTCGAGCGGAATTCGAACGTACGTGCGTCCGGTCGGCCGCCCTCTGCACCGATCTAGCGGAAATCGAACGTGCGTGCATCCGTTCGGGCTACATCAGCACCGTTCGAGCGGAATTCGAACGTTCGTGCGTCCGTTCGGACTCCTTCTGCACCGTTCAAGCGGAATTCGAACGTACGTGCGTCCGTTCGGCCTCCATCTGCACGGTTCGAGCGGAATTCGAACGTTCGTGCGTCCGTTCACCTTCCATCTGCACCGTTCGAGCGGAATTAGAACGTACGTGCGTCCGTTCAGCCTCCCTCTGCACGGTTCGAGCGGAATTCGAACGTACGTGGGTCCGTTCATCTTCCCTCTGCACCGTTCGTGCGGAATTAGAACGTGCGTGCGTCTGTTCGGCCTCCCTCTGCACGGTTCGAGCGGAATTCGAAAGTACGTGCGTCCGTTCGGCCTCCTCTGCACGATTCTAGCGGAATTCGAACGTACGTGAGTCCATTCGGACTCCTTCCGCACAGTTCGAGCGATATTCGAAACTACGTGCGTCCGTTCAGCCTCCCTATGCACAGTTCGAGAGGATTTCGAACGTACGTGCGTCCGTTCAGAATCCCTCTGCACCGTTGGAGCGGAATTCGAACGTACGTGCATCCGTTCAGCCTCCCTATGCACCGCTCGAGTGGAATTCGAACGTACGTGAGTCCATTCGGACTCCTTCCGCACAGTTCGAGCGATATTCGAAACTACGTGCGTCCGTTCAGCCTCCCTATGCTCTGTTCGAGCGGATTTCGAACGTACGTGCGTCCGTTCAGCCTCCCTATGCTCAGTTCGAGCGGATTTCGAACGTACGTGCGTCCGTTCAGACTCCCTCTGCACCGTTGGAGCGGAATTCGAACGTACGTGCATCCGTTCAGCCTCCCAATGCACAGTTGGAGCGGAATTCGAAAGTACGTGCGTCCGTTCGGCCTCCCTCTGCACGGTTCGAGCGGAATTCGAACGTACGTGAGTCCGTACGGATTCCTGCTGCACCGTTCGAGCGGAATTAGAACGTACGTGCATCCGTTCGGCCTCCCTCTGCACCGTTCATGCGCAAATCGGACGTAAGTGCGTCCGTTCGGTCTCCCTCTGCACGGTTCGAGCGGAAATCGAAAGTACGTGCGTCCGGTCGGCCGCCCTCTGCACCGATCGAGCGGAATTCGAACGTGCGTGCGTCCGTTCGGGCTTCATCAGCACCGTTCGAGCGGAATTCGAACGTACGTGCGTCCGTTCGACCTCCCTCTGCACCGTTCGAGCGGAATTCAAAAGTGCGTGCCTCGGTAAGCCTCCCTGTGCACCGTCCGAGAGGAATTCGAAAGTTCGTGCGTCCGTTCGGCCTCCCTCTCCACCGTTCGAGTAGAATTCGAATGTACAAGCGTCCATTCGCCATCCCTCTGCACGATTCGTGCGGAATTCGAACGTACGTGCGACCGTCCAGCCTTCCTCAACACCGTTCGAGCGGAATTCGAACGTACGTGCGTCCGGTCGGCCGCCCTCTGCACTGTTCGAGCGGAATTCGAACGTACGTGCGTCCATTCGGACTCCTTCTGCACCGTTCAAGCGGAATTCGAACGTACGTGCGTCCGTTCGGCCTCCATCTGCACGGTTCGAGCGGAATTCGAACGTACGTGCGTCCGTTCAGCTTCCCTCTGCACCGTTCGAGCGGAATTCGAACGTACGTGCGTCCGGTCGGCCGCCCTCTGCACCGATCGAGCGGAATTCGAACGTGCGTGCGTCCGTTCGGGCTTCATCAGCACGGTTCGAGCGGAATTCGAACGTACGTGCGTCCGTTCAGCTTCCCTCTGCACCGTTCGAGCGGAACTAGAACGTACGTGCGTCCGTTTAGCCTC
This sequence comes from Octopus bimaculoides, assembly GCF_046866305.1. Classification (NCBI taxonomy): domain Eukaryota; kingdom Metazoa; phylum Mollusca; class Cephalopoda; order Octopoda; family Octopodidae; genus Octopus; species Octopus bimaculoides. Next base: position 22,108,175 of record NC_142951.1, on the reverse strand, counting down.
CCTCTGCACGGTTCGAGCGGAATTCGAACGTACGTGCGTCCGGTCGGCCGCACTCTGCACCGATCGAGCGGAATTCGAAAGTACGTGCGTCCGTTCGGCCTCCCTCTGCACCGTTCTAGCGGAATTCGAACGTACGTAAGTCCTTTCGGACTCCTTCCGCACAGTTCGAGCGATATTCGAAACTACGTGCGTCCGTTCAGCCTCCCTATGCTCAGTTCGAGCGGATTTCGAACGTACGTGCGTCCGTTCAGACTCCCTCTGCACCGTTGGAGCGGAATTCGAACGTACGTGCATCCGTTCAGCCTCCCAATGCACAGTTGGAGCGGAATTCGAAAGTACGTGCGTCCGTTCGGCCTCCCTCTGCACGGTTCGAGCGGAATTCGAACGTACGTGCGACCGTTCGGCCTCACCCGGAACCATTCTAGCGCAATTCGAACGTACGTGCATCCGTTCTGCGTCCCTCTACCCCGTTCGAGCGGAATTAGAACGTACGTGCATCCGTTCGGCCTCCCTCTGCACCGTTCATGCGCAAATCGGACGTAAGTGCGTCCGTTCGGTCTCCCTCTGCACGGTTCGAGCGGAATTCGAACGTGCGTGCGTCCGCTCGGGCTTCATCAGCACCGTTCGAGCGGAATTCGAAAGTACGTGCATCCGGTCGGCCGCCCTCTGCACCGATCGAGCGGAATTCGAACGTGCGTGCGTCCGTTCGGGCTTCATCAGCACCGTTCGAGCGGAATTCGAACGTACGTGCGTCCGTTCGACCTCCCTCTGCACCGTTCGAGCGGAATTCGAACGTGCGTGCCTCGATAAGCCTCCCTGTGCACCGTCCGAGCGGAATTCGAAACTTCGTGCGTTCGTTCGGCCTCCCTCTCCACCGTTCGAGTAGAATTCGAACGTACAAGCGTCCATTCGCCATCCCTCTGCAGGATTCGTGCGGAATTCGAACGTACGTGCGACCGTCCAGCCTTCCCCTACACCGTTCGAGCGGAATTCGAACGTACGTGCGTCCGGTCGGCCGCCCTCTGCACCGATCTAGCGGAAATTGAACGTGCGTGCATCCGTTCGGGCTACATCAGCACCGTTCGAGCGGAATTTGAACGTCCGTGCGTCCGTTCGGACTCCTTCTGCACCGTTCAAGCGGAATTCGAACGTACGTGCGTCCGTTCGGCCTCCATCTGCACGGTTCGAGCGGAATTCGAACGTACGTGCGTCCGTTCACCTTCCATCTGCACCGTTCGAGCGGAATTAGAACGTACGTGCGTCCGTTCAGCCTCCCTCTGCACGGTTCGAGCGGAATTCGAACGTACGTGGGTCCGTTCATCTTCCCTCTGCACCTTTCGTGCGGAATTAGAACGTACGTGCGTCTGTTCGGCCTCCCTCTGCACGGTACGAGCGGAATTCGAACGTACGTGCGTCCGTTCATCTTCCCTCTACACCGTTCGAGCGGAATTTGAACGTACGTGCGTCCGTTCGGTCACCCTCTGCACCGTTAGAGCGGAATTCGAAAGTACGTGCGTCCGTTCGGCCTCCTCTGCACGATTCTAGCGGAATTCGAACGTACGTGAGTCCATTCGGACTCCTTCCGCACAGTTCGAGCGATATTCGAAACTACGTGCGTCCGTTCAGCCTCCCTATGCACAGTTCGAGAGGATTTCGAACGTACGTGCGTCCGTTCAGAATCCCTCTGCACCGTTGGAGCGGAATTCGAACGTACGTGCATCCGTTCAGCCTCCCTATGCACCGCTCGAGTGGAATTCGAACGTACGTGAGTCCATTCGGACTCCTTCCGCACAGTTCGAGCGATATTCGAAACTACGTGCGTCCGTTCAGCCTCCCTATGCTCTGTTCGAGCGGATTTCGAACGTACGTGCGTCCGTTCAGCCTCCCTATGCTCAGTTCGAGCGGATTTCGAACGTACGTGCGTCCGTTCAGACTCCCTCTGCACCGTTGGAGCGGAATTCGAACGTACGTGAGTCCGTACGGATTCCTGCTGCACCGTTCGAGCGGAATTAGAACGTACGTGCATCCGTTCGGCCTCCCTCTGCACCGTTCATGCGCAAATCGGACGTAAGTGCGTCCGTTCGGTTTCCCTCTGCACGGTTCGAGCGGAAATCGAAAGTACGTGCGTCCGGTCGGCCGCCCTCTGCACCGATCGAGCGGAATTCGAACGTGCGTGCGTCCGTTCGGGCTTCATCAGCACCGTTCGAGCGGAATTCGAACGTACGTGCGTCCGTTCGACCTCCCTCTGCACCGTTCGAGCGGAATTCAAACGTGCGTGCCTCGGTAAGCCTCCCTGTGCACCGTCCGAGCGGAATTCGAACGTTCGTGCGTCCGTTCGGCCTCCCTCTCCACCGTTCGAGTAGAATTCGAATGTACAAGCGTCCATTCGCCATCCATCTGCACGATTCGTGCGGAATTCGAACGTACGTGCGACCGTCCAGCCTTCCTCAACACCGTTCGAGCGGAATTCGAACGTACGTGCGTCCGGTCGGCCGCCCTCTGCACTGTTCGAGCGGAATTCGAACGTACGTGCGTCCGTTCGGACTCCTTCTGCACCGTTCAAGCGGAATTCGAACGTACGTGCGTCCGTTCGGCCTCCATCTGCACGGTTCGAGCGGAATTCGAACGTACGTGCGTCCGTTCAGCTTCCCTCTGCACCGTTCGAGCGGAATTCGAACGTACGTGCGTCCGGTCGGCCGCCCTCTGCACCGATCTAGCGGAATTCGAACGTGCGTGCATCCGTTCGGGCTACATCAGCACCGTTCGAGCGGAATTTGAACTTCCGTGCGTCCGTTCGGACTCCTTCTGCACCGTTCAAGCAGAATTCGAACGTACGTGCGTCCGTTCGGCCTCCATCTGCACGGTTCGAGCGGAATTCGAACGTACGTGCGTCCGTTCACCTTCCATCTGCACCGTTCGAGCGGAATTAGAACGTACGTGCGTCCGTTCAGCCTCCCTCTGCACGGTTCGAGCGGAATTCGAACGTACGTGGGTCAGTTCATCTTCCCTCTGCACCGTTCGAGCGGAATTAGAACGTACGTGCGTCTGTTCGGCCTCCCTCTGCACGGTTCGAGCGGAATTCGAATGTACGTGCGTCCGTTCATCTTCCCTCTACACCGTTCGAGCGGAATTTGAACGTACGTGCGTCCGTTCGGTCACCCTCTGCACCGTTAGAGCGGAATTCGAAAGTACGTGCGTCCGTTCGGCCTCCCTCTGCACGATTCTAGCGGAATTCGAACGTACGTGAGTCCATTCGGACTCCTTCCGCACAGTTCGAGCGATATTCGAAACTACGTGCGTCCGTTCAGCCTCCCTATGCACAGTTCGAGAGGATCTCGAACGTACGTGCGTCCGTTCAGAATCCCTCTGCACCGTTGGAGCGGAATTCGAACGTACGTGCATCCGTTCAGCCTCCCTTTGCACCGCTCGAGTGGAATTCGAACGTACGTGAGTCCATTCGGACTCCTTCCGCACAGTTCGAGCGATATTCGAAACTACGTGCGTCCGTTCAGCCTCCCTATGCTCTGTTCGAGAGGATTTCGAACGTACGTGCGTCCGTTCAGCCTCCCTATGCTCAGTTCGAGCGGATTTCGAACGTACGTGCGTCCGTTCAGACTCCCTCTGCACCGTTGGAGCGGAATTCGAACGTACGTGCATCCGTTCAGCCTCTCAATGCACAGTTGGAGCGGAATTCGAAAGTACGTGCGTCCGTTCGGCCTCCCTCTGCACGGTTCGAGCGGAATTCGAACGTACGTGCGACCGTTCGGACTCACCCGGCACCATTCTAGCGCAATTCGAACGTACGTGCATCCGTTCTGCGTCCCTCTGCACCGTTCATGCGCAAATCGGACGTAAGTGCGTCCGTTCGGTCTCCCTCTGCACGGTTCGAGCGGAAATCGAACGTACGTGAGTCCGTAAGGATTCCTCCTGCACCGTTCGAGCGGAATTAGAACGTACGTGCATCCGTTCGGCCTCCCTCTGCACCGTTCATGCGCAAATCGGACGTAAGTGCGTCCGTTCGGTCTCCCTCTGCACGGTTCGAGCGGAAATCGAACGTACGTGAGTCCGTACGGATTCCTGCTGCACCGTTCGAGCGGAATTCGAAAGTACGTGCCTACCTCTGCACAGTTCGAGCCGAATTCGAAAGTACGTGCGTCCGGTCGGCCGCCCTCTGCACCGTTCGAGTGCAAATTGAACGTATGTGCGTCCGTTCAGCCTTCCTCTGCACCGTTCGAGCGGAATTCGAAAGTACGTGCGTCCGGTCGGCCGCCCTCTGCACCGATCGAGCGGAATTCGAACGTGCGTGCGTCCGTTCGGGCTTCATCAGCACCGTTCGAGCGGAATTCGAACGTACGTGCCTCCGTTCGACCTCCCTCTGCACCGTTCATGCGCAATTCGAACGTACGTGCGTCCGTTCGGTCTCCCTCTGCACGGTTCGAGCGGAAATCGAACGTACGTGAGTCCGTACGGATTCCTGCTGCACCGTTCGAGCGGAATTCGAAAGTACGTGCGTCCGTTCGGCCTACCTCTGCACAGTTCGAGCGGAATTCGAACACACGTGCGTTCGTTCAAAATCCCTCTACACCGTTCGAGTGCAAATTGAACGTATGTGCGTCCGTTCAGCCTTCCTCTGCACCGTTCGAGCGGAATTCGAAAGTACGTGCGTCCGGTCGGCCGCCCTCTGCACCGATCGAGCGGAATTCGAACGTGCGTGCGTCCGTTCGGGCTTCATCAGCACCGTTCGAGCGGAACTCGAACGTACGTGCGTCCGTTCGACCTCCCTCTGCACCGTTCGAGCGGAATTCAAACGTGCGTGCCTCGGTAAGCCTCCCTGTGCACCGTCCGAGCGGAATTCGAACGTTCGTGCGTCCGTTCGGCCTCCCTCTCCACCGTTCGAGTAGAATTCGAACGTACAAGCGTCCATTCGCCATCCCTCTGCACGATTCGTGCGGAATTCGAACGTACGTGCGACCGTCCAGCCTTCCTCAACACCGTTCGAGCGGAATTCGAACGTACGTGCGTCCGGTCGGCCGCCCTCTGCACCGTTCGAGCGGAATTCGAACGTACGTGCGTCCGTTCGGACTCCTTCTGCACCGTTCAAGCGGAATTCGAACGTACGTGCGTCCGTTCAGCTTCCCTCTGCACCGTTCGAGCGGAATTAGAACGTACGTGCGTCTGTTCGGCCTCCCTCTGCACGGTTCGAGCGGAATTCGAACGTACGTGCGTCCGTTCATCTTCCCTCTACACCGTTCGAGCAGAATTCGAACGTACTTGCGTCCGTTCGGCCTCCCTCTGCACGATTCTTCGAACGTACGTGAGTCCATTCGGACTCCTTCCGCACAGTTCGAGCGATATTCGAAACTACGTGCGTCCGTTCAGCCTCCCTATGCACCGTTGGAGCGGAATTCGAACGTACGTGCATCCGTTCAGCCTCCCTATGCACCGCTCGAGTGGAATTCGAACGTACGTGCGTCCGTTCGGCCTCATCCGGCACCATTCTAGCGGAATTCGAACGTACGTGCATCCGTTCTGACTCCCTCTACCCCGTTCGACCGGAATTCGAACGTACATGCATCCGTTCGGCATCCCTCTGCAGCGTTCATGCGCAAATCGAACGTAAGTGTGTCCGTTCGGTCTCCCTCTGCACGGTTCGAGCGGAATTCGAACGTACGTGAGTCCGTACGGACTCCTTCTGCACCGTTCGAGCGGAATTCCAAAGTACGTGCGTCCGTTCGGCCTAATTCGAATACACGTGCGTTCGTTCAACCTCTCTCTGCACCGTTCGAGTGCAAATTGAACGTATGTGCGTCCGTTCAGCCTTCCTCTGCACCGTTCGAGCGGAATTCGAAAGTACGTGCCTCCGGTCGGCCGCCCTCTGCACCGATCGAGCGGAATTCGAACGTGCGTGCCTCGGTAAGCCTCCCTGTGCACCGTCCGAGCGGAATTCGAACGTTCGTGCGTCCGTTCGGCCTCCCTCTCCACCGTTCGAGTAGAATTCGAACGTACAAGCGTCCATTCGCCATCCCTCTGCACGATTCGTGCGGAATTCGAACGTACGTACGATCGTCCAGCCTTCCCCTACACCGTTCGAGCGGAATTCGAACGTACGTGCGTCCGGTCGGCCGCCCTCTGCACCGATCTAGCGGAATTCGAACGTGCGTGCATCCGTTCGGGCTACATCAGCACCGTTCGAGCGGAATTTGAACGTCCGTGCGTCCGTTCGGACTCCTTCTGCACCGTTCAAGCGGAATTCGAACGTACGTGCGTCCGTTCGGCCTCCATCTGCACGGTTCGAGCGGAATTCGAACGTACGTGCGTCCGTTCACCTTCCATCTGCACCGTTCGAGCGGAATTAGAACGTACGTGCGTCCGTTCAGCCTCCCTCTGCACGGTTCGAGCGGAATTCGAACGTACGTGGGTCCGTTCATCTTCCCTCTGCACCGTTCGAGCGGAATTAGAACGTACGTGCGTCTGTTCGGCCTCCCTCTGCACGTTTCGAGCGGAATTCGAACGTACGTGCGTCCGTTCATCTTCCCTCTACACCGTTCGAGCGGAATTTGAACGTACGTGCGTCCGTTCGGTCGCCCTCTGCAACGTTAGAGCGGAATTCGAAAGTACGTGCGTCCGTTCGGCCTCCCTCTGCACGATTCTTCGAACGTACGTGAATCCATTCGGACTCCTTCCGCACAGTTCGAGCGATATTCGAAACTACGTGCGTCCGTTCAGCCTCCCTATGCACCGTTGGAGCGGATTTCGAACGTACGTGCATCCGTTCAGCCTCCCTATGCACCGCTCGAGTGGAATTCGAACGTACGTGCGTCCGTTCGGCCTCATCCGGCACCATTCTAGCGGAATTCGAACGTACGTGCATCCGTTCTGACTCCCTCTACCCCGTTCGACCGGAATTCGAACGTTCGTGCATCCGTTCGGCATCCCTCTGCAGCGTTCATGCGCAAATCGAACGTAAGTGTGTCCGTTCGGTCTCCCTCTGCACGGTTCGAGCGGAATTCGAACGTACGTGAGTCCGTACGGACTCCTTCTGCACCGTTCGAGCGGAATTCCAAAGTACGTTCGTCCGTTCGGCCTAATTCGAACACACGTGCGTTCGTTCAACCTCTCTCTGCACCGTTCGAGCGTAAATTGAACATATGTGCGACCGTTCAGCCTTCCTCTGCACCGTTCGAGCGGAATTCGAACCTACGTGCGTCCGGTCGGCCGCCCTCTGCACCGATCGAGCGGAATTCGAACGTGCGTGCGTCCGTTCGGGCTTCATCAGCACCGTTCGAGCGGAATTCGAACGTACGTGCGTCCGTTCGGCATCCCTCTGCACCGTTCGAGCGGAACTAGAACGTACGTGCGTCCGTTTAGCCTCCCTCTGCATGGTTCGAGCGAAATTCGAACGTACGTGCTGCACCGTTCTAGCGGAATTCGAACGTACGTAAGTCCTTTCGGACTCCTTCCGCACAGTTCGAGCGATATTCGAAACTACGTGCGTCCGTTCAGCCTCCCTATGCTCAGTTCGAGCGGATTTCGAACGTACGTGCATCCGTTCAGACTCCCTCTGCACCGTTGGAGCGGAATTCGAACGTACGTGCATCCGTTCAGCCTCCCAATGCACAGTTGGAGCAGAATTCGAAAGTACGTGCGTCCGTTCGGCCTCCCTCTGCACGGTTCGAGCGGAATTCGAACGTACGTGCGACCGTTCGGCGTCACCCGGCACCATTCTAGCGCAATTCGAACGTACGTGCATCCGTTCTGCGTCCCTCTACCCCGTTCGAGCGGAATTAGAACGTACGTTCATCCGTTCGACCTCCCTCTGCACCGTTCATGCACAAATCGGACGTAAGTGCGTCCGTTCGGTCTCCCTCTGCACGGTTCGAGCGGAAATCGAACGTACGTGAGTCCGTACGAACTCCTGCTGCACCGTTCGAGCGGAATTCGAAAGTACGTGCGTCCGTTCGGCCTACCTCTGCATAGTTCGAGCCGAATTCGAACACACGTGCGTTCGTTCAACATCCCTCTGCACCGTTCGAGTGCAAATTGAACGTATGTGCGTCCGTTCAGCCTTCCTCTGCACCGTTCGAGCGGAATTCAAAAGTACGTGCGTCCGGTCGGCCGCCCTCTGCACCGATCGAGCGGAATTCGAACGTGCGTGCGTCCGTTCGGGCTTCATCAGCACCGTTCGAGCGGAATTCGAACGTACGTGCGTCCGTTCGACCTCCCTCTGCACCGTTCGAGCGGAATTCGAACTTGCGTGCCTCGGTAAGCCTCCCTGTGCACCGTCCGAGCGGAATTCGAACGTTCGTGCGTCCGTTCGGCCTCCCTCTCCACCGTTCGAGTAGAATTCGAACGTACAAGCGTCCATTCGCCATCCCTCTGCACGATTCGTGCGGAATTCGATCGTACGTGCGACCGTCCAGCCTTCCCCTACACCGTTCGAGCGGAATTCGAACGTACGTGCGTCCGGTCGGCCGCCCTCTGCACCGATCTAGCGGAATTCGAACGTGCGTGCATCCGTTCGGGCTACATCAGCACCGTTCGAGCGGAATTTGAACGTCCGTGCGTCCGTTCGGCCTCCATCTGCACGGTTCGAGCGGAATTCGAACGTACGTGCGTCCGTTCACCTTCCATCTGCACCGTTCGAGCGGAATTAGAACGTACGTGCGTCCGTTCAGCCTCCCTCTGCACGGTTCGAGCGGAATTCGAACGTACGTGGGTCCGTTCATCTTCCCTCTGCACCGTTCGAGCGGAATTAGAACGTACGTGCGTCTGTTCGGCCTCCCTCTACACGGTTCGAGCGGAATTCGAACGTACGTGCGTCCGTTCATCTTCCCTCTACACCGTTCGAGCGGAATTTGAACGTACGTGCGTCCGTTCGGTCACCCTCTGCACCGTTAGAGCGGAATTCGAAAGTACGTGCGTCCGTTCGGCCTCCCTCTGCACGATTCTAGCGGAATTCGAACGTACGTGAGTCCATTCGGACTCCTTCCGCACAGTTCGAGCGATATTCGAAACTACGTGCGTCCGTTCAGCCTCCCTATGCACAGTTCGAGAGGATTTCGAACGTACGTGCGTCCGTTCAGAATCCCTCTGCACCGTTGGAGCGGAATTCGAACGTACGTGCATCCGTTCAGCCTCCCAATGCACCGCTCGAGTGGAATTCGAACGTACGTGAGTCCATTCGGACTCCTTCCGCACAGTTCGAGCGATATTCGAAACTACGTGCGTCCGTTCAGCCTCCCTATGCTCTGTTCGAGCGGATTTCGAACGTACGTGCGACCGTTCGGCGTCACTCGGCACCATTCTAGCGCAATTCGAACGTACGTGCATCCGTTCTGCGTCCCTCTACCCCATTCGAGCGGAATTAGAACGTACGTGCATCCGTTCGACCTCCCTCTGCACCGTTCATGCGCAAATCGGACGTAAGTGCGTCCGTTCGGTCTCCCTCTGCACGGTTCGAGCGGAAATCGAACGTACGTGAGTCCGTACGAACTCCTGCTGCACCGTTCGAGCGGAATTCGAAAGTACGTGCGTCCGTTCGGCCTACCTCTGCATAGTTCGAGCCGAATTGGAACACACGTGCGTTCGTTCAACATCCCTCTGCACCGTTCGAGTGCAAATTGAACGTATGTGCGTCCGTTCAGCCTTCCTCTGCACCGTTCGAGCGGAATTCAAAAGTACGTGCGTCCGGTCGGCCGCCCTCTGCACCGATCGAGCGGAATTCGAACGTGCGTGCGTCCGTTCGGGCTTCATCAGCACCGTTCGAGCGGAATTCGAACGTACGTGCGTCCGTTCGACCTCCCTCTGCACCGTTCGAGCGGAATTCGAACGTGCGTGCCTCGGTAAGCCTCCCTGTGCACCGGCCGAGCGGAATTCGAACGTTCGTGCGTCCGTTCGGCCTCCCTCTCCACCGTTCGAGTAGAATTCGAACGTACAAGCGTCCATTCGCCATCTCTCTGCACGATTCGTGCGGAATTCGAACGTACGTGCGACCGTCCAGGCTTCCCCTACACCGTTCGAGCGGAATTCGAACGTACGTGCGTCCGGTCGGCCGCCCTCTGCACCGATCTAGCGGAATTCGAACGTGCGTGCATCCGTTCGGGCTACATCAGCACCGTTCGAGCGGAATTTGAACGTCCGTGCGTCCGTTCGGACTCCTTCTGCACCGTTCAAGCGGAATTCGAACGTACGTGCGTCCGTTCGGCCTCCATCTGCACGGTTCGAGCGGAATTCGAACGTACGTGCGTCCGTTCACCTTCCATCTGCACCGTTCGAGCGGAATTAGAACGTACGTGCGTCCGTTCAGCCTCCCTCTGCACGGTTCGAGCGGAATTCGAACGTACGTGGGTCCGTTCATCTTCCCTCTGCACCGTTCGAGCGGAATTAGAACGTACGTGCGTCTGTTCGGCCTCCCTCTGCACGTTTCGAGCGGAATTCGAACGTACGTGCGTCCGTTCATCTTCCCTCTACACCGTTCGAGCGGAATTTGAACGTACGTGCGTCCGATCAGAATCCCTCTGCACCGTTAGAGCGGAATTCGAACGTACGTGCGTCCGTTCGGCCTCCCTCTGCACGATTCTAACGGAATTCGAACGTACGTGAGTCCATTCGGACTCCTTCCGCACAGTTCGAGCGATATTCGAAACTACGTGCGTCCGTTCAGCCTCCCTATGCACAGTTCGAGAGGATTTCGAACGTACGTGCGTCCGTTCAGAATCCCTCTGCACCGTTGGAGCGGAATTCGAACGTACGTGCATCCGTTCAGCCTCCCTATGCACCGCTCGAGTGGAATTCGAACGTACGTGAGTCCATTCGGACTCCTTCCGCACAGTTCGAGCGATATTCGAAACTACGTGCGTCCGTTCAGCCTCCCTATGCTCTGTTCGAGCGGATTTCGAACGTACGTGCGTCCGTTCAGCCTCCCTATGCTCAGTTCGAGCGGATTTCGAACGTACGTGCGTCCGTTCAGACTCCCTCTGCACCGTTGGAGCGGAATTCGAACGTACGTGCATCCGTTCAGCCTCCCAATGCACAGTTGGAGCGGAATTCGAACGTACGTGCGTCCGTTCGGCCTCCCTCTGCACGGTTCGAGCGGAATTCGAACGTACGTGCGACCGTTCGGCCTCACCCGGCACCATTCTAGCGCAATTCGAACGTACGTGCATCCGTTCTGCGTCCCTCTGCACCGTTCATGCGCAGATCGGACGTAAGTGCGTCCGTTCGATCTCAATCTGCACGGTTCGAGCGGAAATCGAACGTACGTAAGTCCGTACGGATTCCTGCTGCACCGTTCGAGCGGAATTAGAACGTACGTGCATCCGTTCGGTCTCCCTCTGCACCGTTCATGCGCAAATCGGACGTAAGTGCGTCCGTTCGGTCTCCCTCTGCACGGTTCGAGCGGAAATCGAACGTACGTGAGTCCGTACGGATTCCTGCTGCACCGTTCGAGCGGAATTCGAAAGTACGTGCGTCCGTTCGGCTTACCTCTGCACAGTTCGAGCCGAATTCGAACACACGTGCGTTCGTTCAACATCCCTCTACACCGTTCGAGTGCAAATTGAACGTATGTGCGTCCGTTCAGCCTTCCTCTGCACCGTTCGAGCGGAATTCGAAAGTACGTGCGTCCGGTCGGCCGCCCTCTGCACCGATCGAGCGGAATTCGAACGTGCGTGCGTCCGTTCGGGCTTCATCAGCACCGTTCGAGCGGAATTCGAACGTACGTGCGTCCGTTCGACCTCCCTCTGCACCGTTCGAGCGGAATTCAAACGTGCGTGCCTCGGTAAGCCTCCCTGTGCACCGTCCGAGCGGAATTCGAACGTTCGTGCGTCCGTTAGGCCTCCCTCTCCACCGTTCGAGTAGAATTCGAACGTACAAACGTCCATTCGCCATCCCTCTGCACGATTCGTGCGGAATTCGAACGTACGTGCGACCGTCCAGCCTTCCTCAACACCGTTCGAGCGGAATTCGAACGTACGTGCCTCCGGTCGGCCGCCCTCTGCACCATTCGAGCGGAATTCGAACGTACGTGCGTCCGTTCGGCCTCCATCTGCACGGTTCGAGCGGAATTCGAACGTACGTGCGTCCGTTCAGCTTCCCTCTGGACCGTTCGAGCGGAATTAGAACGTACGTGCGTCCGTTCGGCCTCCCTCTGCACGGTTCGAGCGGAATTCGAACGTACGTGCGTCCGTTCAACTTCCCTCTGCACCGTTCGAGCGGAATTAGAACGTACGTGCGTCTGTTCGGCCTCCCTCTGCACGGTTCGAGCGGAATTCGAACGTACGTGCGTCCGTTCATCTTCCCTCTACACCGTTCGAGCGGAATTCGAACGTACGTGCGTCCGTTCGGTCACCCTCTGCACCGTTGGAGCGGAATTCGAAAGTACGTGTGTCCGTTCGGCCTCCCTCTGCACGATTCTTCGAACGTACGTGAATCCATTCGGACTCCTTCCGCACAGTTCGAGCGATATTCGAAACTACGTGCGTCCGTTCAGCCTCCCTATGCTCTGTTCGAGCGGATTTCGAACGTACGTGCGTCCGTTCAGACTCCCTCTGCACCGTTGGAGCGGAATTCGAACGTACGTGCATCCGTTCACCCTCCCAATGCACAGTTGGAGCGGAATTCGAACGTACGTGCGACCGTTCGGCCTCACCCGGCACCATTCTAGCGCAATTCGAACGTACGTGCATCCGTTCTGCGTCCCTCTGCACCGTTCATGCGCAAATCGGACGTAAGTGCGTCCGTTCGGTCTCCCTCTGCACGTTCGAGCGGAAATCGAACGCACGTGAGTCCGTACGGATTCCTGCTGCACCTTTCGAGCGGAATTCGAACGTTCGTGCGTCCGTTCTGCCTCCCTCTCCACCGTTCGAGTAGAATTCGAACGTACAAGCGTCCATTCGCCATCCCTCTGCACGATTCGTGCGGAATTCGAACGTACGTGCGACCGTCCAGCCTTCCTCTACACCGATCGAGCGGAATTCGAACGTACGTGCGTCCGGTCGGCCGCCCTCTGCACCGATCTAGCGGAATTCGAACGTGCGTGCATCCGTTCGGGCTTCATCAGCACCGTTCGAGCGGAATTTGAACGTCCGTGCGTCCGTTCGACCTCCCTCTGCACGGTTCGAGCGGAATTCGAACGTACGTGCGTCCGTTCACCTTCCATCTACACGGATCGAGCGGAATTCGAACGTACGTGCGTCTGTTCGGACTCCTTCTGCACCGTTCAAGCGGAATTCGAACGTACGTGCGTCCGTTCGGCCTCCATCTGCACGGTTCGAGCGGAATTCGAACGTACGTGCGTCCGTTCAGCTTCCCTCTGCACCGTTCGAGCAGAAGTAGAACGTACGTGCGTCCGTTCAGCCTCTCTCTGCACGGTTCGAGCGGATTCGAACGTACGTGGGTCCGTTCATCTTCCCTCTGCACCGTTCGAGCGGAATTAGAACGTACGTGCGTCTGTTCGGCCTCCCTCTGCACGGTTCGAGCGGAATTCGGACGTATGTGCGTCCGTTCATCTTCCCTCTACTCTGTTCGAGCGGAATTTGAACGTACGTGCGTCCGTTCGGTCACCCTCTGCACCGTTAGAGCGGAATTCGAAAGTACGTGCGTCCGTTCGGCCTCCCTCTGCACGATTCTAGCGGAATTCGAACGTACGTGAGTCCATTCGGACTCCTTCCGCACATTTCGAGCGATATTCGAAACTACGTGCGTCCGTTCAGCCTCCGTATGCACAGTTCGAGAGGATTTCGAACGTACGTGCGTCCGATCAGAATCCCTCTGCACCGTTGGAGCGGAATTCGAACGTACGTGCATCCGTTCAGCCTCCCTATGCACCGCTCAAGTCGAATTCGAACGTACGTGAGTCCATTCGGACTCCTTTCGCACAGTTCGAGCGATATTCGAAACTACGTGCGTCCGTTCAGCCTCCCTATGCTCAGTTCGAGCGGATTTCGAACGTACGTGCGTCCGTTCAGACTCCCACTGCACTGTTGGAGCGGAATTCGAACGTACGTGCATCCGTTCAGCCTCCCAATGCACAGTTGGAGCGGAATTCGAAAGTACGTGCGTCCGTTCGGCCTCCCTCTGCACGGTTCGAGCGGAATTCGAACGTACGTGCGACCGTTCGGCCTCACCCGGCACCATTCTAGCGCAATTCGAACGTACATGCATCCGTTCTGCGTCCCTCTACCCCGTTCGAGAGGAATTAGAACGTACGTGCATCCGTTCGGCCTCCCTCTGCACCGTTCATGCGCAAATCGGACGTAAGTGCGTCCGTTCGGTCTCCCTCTGCACGGTTCGAGCGGAAATCGAACGTACGTGAGTCCGTACGAACTCCTGCTGCACCGTTCGAGCGGAATTCGAAAGTACGTGCGTCCGTTCGGCCTACCTCTGCATAGTTCGAGCCGAATTCGAACACACGTGCGTTCGTTCAACATCCCTCTGCACCATTCGAGTGCAAATTGAACGTATGTGCGTCCGTTCAGCCTTCCTCTGCACCGTTCGAGCGGAATTCGAAAGTACGTGCGTCCGGTCGGCCGCCCTCTGCACCGATCGAGCGGAATTCGAACGTGCGTGCGTCCGTTCGGGCTTCATCAGCACGGTTCGAGCGGAATTCGAACGTACGTGCGTCCGTTCGAACTCCCTCTGCACCGTTCGAGCGGAATTCGAACGTTCGTGCCTCGGTAAGCCTCCCTGTGCACCGTCCGAGCGGAATTCGAACGTTCGTGCGTCCGTTCGGCCTCCCTCTCCACCGTTCGAGTAGAATTCGAACGTACAAGCGTCCATTCGCCATCCCTCTGCACGATTCGTGCGGAATTCGAACGTACGTGCGACCGTCCAGCCTTCCTCTACACCGTTCGAGCGGAATTCGAACGTACGTGCGTCCGGTCGGCCGCCCTCTGCACCGATCTAGGGGAATTCGAACGTGCGTGCATCCGTTCGGGCTACATCAGCACCGTTCGAGCGGAATTTGAACGTCCGTGCGTCCGTTCGGACTCCTTCTGCACCGTTCAAGCGGAATTCGAACGTACGTGCGTCCGTTCGGCCTCCATCTGCACGGTTCGAGCGGAATTCGAACGTACGTGCGTCCGTTCACCTTCCATCTGCACCGTTCGAGCGGAATTAGAACGTACGTGCGTCCGTTCAGCCTCCCTCTGCACGGTTCGAGCGGAATTCGAACGTACGTGGGTCCGTTCATCTTCCCTCTGCACCGTTCGAGCGGAATTAGAACGTACGTGCGTCTGTTCGGCCTCCCTCTGCACGGTTCGAGCGGAATTCGAACGTACGTGCGTCCGTTCATCTTCCCTCTACACCGTTCGAGCGGAATTTGAACGTACGTGCGTCCGTTCGGTCACCCTCTGCACCGTTAGAGCGGAATTCGAAAGTACGTGCGTCCGTTCGGCCTCTCTCTGCACGATTCTAGCGGAATTCGAACGTACGTGAGTCCATTCGGACTCCTTCCGCACAGTTCGAGCGATATTCGAAACTACGTGCGTCCGTTCAGCCTCCCTATGCACAGTTCGAGAGGATTTCGAACGTACGTGCGTCCGTTCAGAATCCCTCTGCACCGTTGGAGCGGAATTCGAATGTACGTGCATCCGTTCAGCCTCCCTATGCACCGCTCGAGTGGAATTCGAACGTACGTGAGTCCATTCGGACTCCTTCCGCACAGTTCGAGCGATATTCGAAACTACGTGCGTCCGTTCAGCCTCCCTATGCTCTGTTCGAGCGGAATTCGAAAGTACGTGCGTCTGGTCGGCCGCCCTCTGCACCGATCGAGCGGAATTCGAACGTGCGTGCGTCCGTTCGGGCTTCATCAGCACCGTTCGAGCGGAATTCGAACGTACGTGCGTCCGTTCGAACTCCCTCTGCACCGTTCGAGCGGAATTCGAACGTGCGTGCCTCGGTAAGCCTCCCTGTGCACCGTCCGAGCGGAATTCGAACGTTCGTGCGTCCGTTCGGCCTCCCTTTTCACTGTTCGAGTAGAATTCGAACGTACAAGCGTCCATTCGCCATCCCTCTGCACGATTCGTGCGGAATTCGAACGTACGTGCGACCGTCCAGCCTTCCTCTACACCGTTCGAGCGGAATTCGAACGTACGTGCGTCCGGTCGGCCGCCCTCTGCACCGATCTAGGGGAATTCGAACGTGCGTGCATCCGTTCGGGCTACATCAGCACCGTTCGAGCGGAATTTGAACGTCCGTGCGTCCGTTCGGACTCCTTCTGCACCGTTCAAGCGGAATTCGAACGTACGTGCGTCCATTCGGCCTCCATCTGCACGGTTCGAGCGGAATTCGAACGTACGTGCGTCCGTTAACCTTCCATCTGCACCGTTCGAGCGGAATTAGAACGTACGTGCGTCCGTTCAGCCTCCCTCTGCACGGTTCGAGCGGAATTCGAACGTACGTGGGTCCGTTCATCTTCCCTCTGCACCGTTCGAGCGGAATTAGAACGTACGTGCGTCTGTTCGGCCTCCCTCTGCACGGTTCGAGCGGAATTCGAACGTACGTGCGTCCGTTCATCTTCCCTCTACACCGTTCGAGCGGAATTTGAACGTACGTGCGTCCGTTCGGTCACCCTCTGCACCGTTAGAGCGGAATTCGAAAGTACGTGCGTCCGTTCGGCCTCCCTCTGCACGATTCTAGCGGAATTCGAACGTACGTGAGTCCATTCTGGCTCCTTCCGCACAGTTCGAGCGATATTCGAAACTACGTGCGTCCGTTCAGCCTCCCTATGCACAGTTCGAGAGGATTTCGAACGGACGTGCGTCCGTTCAGAATTCCTCTGCACCGTTGGAGCGGAATTCGAATGTACGTGCATCCGTTCAGCCTCCCTATGCACCGCTCGAGTGGAATTCGAACGTACGTGAGTCCATTCGGACTCCTTCCGCACAGTTCGAGCGATATTCGAAACTACGTGCGTCCGTTCAGCCTCCCTATGCTCTGTTCGAGCGGATTTCGAACGTACGTGCGTCCGTTCAACCTCCCTATGCTTAGTTCGAGCGGATTTCGAACGTACGTGCGTCCGTTCAGACTCCCTCTGCACCGTTGGAGCGGAATTCGAACGTACGTGCATCCGTTCAGCCTCCCAATGCACAGTTGGAGCGGAATTCGAAAGTACGTGCGTCCGTTCGGCCTCCCTCTGCACGGTTCGAGCGGAATTCGAACGTACGTGCGACCGTTCGGCCTCACCCGGCACCATTCTAGCGCAATTCGAACGTACGTGCATCCGTTCTGCGTCCCTCTACCCCGTTCGAGCGGAATTAGAACGTACGTGCATCCGGTCGGCCTCCCTCTGCACCGTTCATGCGCAAATCGGACGTAAGTGCGTCCGTTCGGTCTCCCTCTGCACGGTTCGAGCGGAAATCAAACGTACGTGAGTCCGTACGAACTCCTGCTGCACCGTTCGAGCGGAATTCGAAAGTACGTGCGTCCGTTCGGCCTACCTCTGCATAGTTCGAGCCGAATTGGAACACACGTGCGTTCGTTCAACATCCCTCTGCACCGTTCGAGTGCAAATTGAACGTATGTGCGTCCGTTCAGCCTTCCTCTGCACCGTTCGAGCGGAATTCGAAAGTACGTGCGTCCGGTCGGCCCCTCTCTGCACCGATCGAGCGGAATTCGAACGTGCGTGCGTCCGGTCGGGCTTCATCAGCACCGTTCGAGCGGAATTCGAACGTACGTGCGTCCGTTCGACCTCCCTCTGCACCGTTCGAGCGGTATTCGAAAGTGCGTGCCTCGGTAAGCCTCACTGTGCACCGTCCGAGCGGAATTCGAACGTTCGTGCGTCCGTTCGGCCTCCCTCTCCACCGTTCGAGTAGAATTCGAACGTACAAGCGTCCATTCGCCATCCCTCTGCACGATTCGTGCGGAATTCGAACGTACGTGCGACCGTCCAGCCTTCCCCTACACCGTTCGAGCGGAATTCGAACGTACGTGCGTCCGGTCGGCCGCCCTCTGCACCGATCTAGCGGAATTCGAACGTGCGTGCATCCGTTCGGGCTACATCAGCACCGTTCGAGCGGAATTTGAACGTCCGTGCGTCCGTTCGGACTCCTTCTGCACCGTTCAAGCGGAATTCGAACGTACGTGCGTCCGTTCGGCCTCCATCTGCACGGTTCGAGCGGAATTCGAACGTACGTGCGTCCGTTCACCTTCCATCTGCACCGTTCGAGCGGAATTAGAACGTACGTGCGTCTGTTCGGCCTCCCTCTGCACGGTTCGAGCGGAATTCGAACGTACGTGCGTCCGTTCATCTTCCCTCTACACCGTTCGAGAGGAATTTGAACGTACGTGCGTCCGTTCAGCCTCCCTATGCTCTGTTCGAGTGGATTTCGAACGTACGTGCGTCCGTTCAGACTCCCTCTGCACCGTTGGAGCGGAATTCGAACGTACGTGCGTCCGTTCATCTTCCCTCTACACCGTTCGAGCGGAATTTGAACGTACGTGCGTCCGTTCGGTCACCCTCTGCACCGTTAGAGCGGAATTCGAAAGTACGTGCGTCCGTTCGGCCTCTCTCTGCACGATTCTAGCGGAATTCGAACGTACGTGAGTCCATTCGGACTCCTTCCGCACAGTTCGAGCGATATTCGAAACTACGTGCGTCCGTTCAGCCTCCCTATGCACAGTTCGAGAGGATTTCGAACGTACGTGCGTCCGTTCAGAATCCCTCTGCACCGTTGGAGCGGAATTCGAATGTACGTGCATCCGTTCAGCCTCCCTATGCACCGCTCGAGTGGAATTCGAACGTACGTGAGTCCATTCGGACTCCTTCCGCACAGTTCGAGCGATATTCGAAACTACGTGCGTCCGTTCAGCCTCCCTATGCTCTGTTCGAGCAGAATTCGAAAGTACGTGCGTCTGGTCGGCCGCCCTCTGCACCGATCGAGCGGAATTCGAACGTGCGTGCGTCCGTTCGGGCTTCATCAGCACCGTTCGAGCGGAATTCGAACGTACGTGCGTCCGTTCGAACTCCCTCTGCACCGTTCGAGCGGAATTCGAACGTGCGTGCCTCGGTAAGCCTCCCTGTGCACCGTCCGAGCGGAATTCGAACGTTCGTGCGTCCGTTCGGCCTCCCTTTTCACTGTTCGAGTAGAATTCGAACGTACAAGCGTCCATTCGCCATCCCTCTGCACGATTCGTGCGGAATTCGAACGTACGTGCGACCGTCCAGCCTTCCTCTACACCGTTCGAGCGGAATTCGAACGTACGTGCGTCCGGTCGGCCGCCCACTGCACCGATCTAGGGGAATTCGAACGTGCGTGCATCCGTTCGGGCTACATCAGCACCGTTCGAGCGGAATTTGAACGTCCGTGCGTCCGTTCGGACTCCTTCTGCACCGTTCAAGCGGAATTCGAACGTACGTGCGTCCGTTCAGCCTCCATCTGCACGGTTCGAGCGGAATTCGAACGTACGTGCGTCCGTTAACCTTCCATCTGCACCGTTCGAGCGGAATTAGAACGTACGTGCGTCCGTTCAGCCTCCCTCTGCACGGTTCGAGCGGAATTCGAACGTACGTGGGTCCGGTCATCTTCCCTCTGCACCGTTCGAGCGGAATTAGAACGTACGTGCGTCTGTTCGGCCTCCCTCTGCACGGTTCGAGCGGAATTCGAACGTACGTGCGTCCGTTCATCTTCCCTCTACACCGTTCGAGCGGAATTTGAACGTACGTGCGTCCGTTCGGTCACCCTCTGCACCGTTAGAGCGGAATTCGAAAGTACGTGCGTCCGTTCGGCCTCCCTCTGCACGATTCTAGCGGAATTCGAACGTACGTGAGTCCATTCTGACTCCTTCCGCACAGTTCGAGTGATATTCGAAACTACGTGCGTCCGTTCAGCCTCCCTATGCACAGTTCGAGAGGATTTCGAACGGACGTGCGTCCGTTCAGAATTCCTCTGCACCGTTGGAGCGGAATTCGAATGTACGTGCATCCGTTCAGCCTCCCTATGCACCGCTCGAGTGGAATTCGAACGTACGTGAGTCCATTCGGACTCCTTCCGCACAGTTCGAGCGATATTCGAAACTACGTGCGTCCGTTCAGCCTCCCTATGCTCTGTTCGAGCGGATTTCGAACGTACGTGCGTCCGTTCAACCTCCCTATGCTTAGTTCGAGCGGATTTCGAACGTACGTGCGTCCGTTCAGACTCCCTCTGCACCGTTGGAGCGGAATTCGAACGTACGTGCATCCGTTCAGCCTCCCAATGCACAGTTGGAGCGGAATTCGAAAGTACGTGCGTCCGTTCGGCCTCCCTCTGCACGGTTCGAGCGGAATTCGAACGTACGTGCGACCGTTCGGCCTCACCCGGCACCATTCTAGCGCAATTCGAACGTACGTGCATCCGTTCTGCGTCCCTCTACCCCGTTCGAGCGGAATTAGAACGTACGTGCATCCGGTCGGCCTCCCTCTGCACCGTTCATGCGCAAATCGGACGTAAGTGCGTCCGTTCGGTCTCCCTCTGCACGGTTCGAGCGGAAATCAAACGTACGTGAGTCCGTACGAACTCCTGCTGCACCGTTCGAGCGGAATTCGAAAGTACGTGCGTCCGTTCGGCCTACCTCTGCATAGTTCGAGCCGAATTGGAACACACGTGCGTTCGTTCAACATCCCTCTGCACCGTTCGAGTGCAAATTGAACGTATGTGCGTCCGTTCAGCCTTCCTCTGCACCGTTCGAGCGGAATTCGAAAGTACGTGCGTCCGGTCGGCCCCTCTCTGCACCGATCGAGCGGAATTCGAACGTGCGTGCGTCCGGTCGGGCTTCATCAGCACCGTTCGAGCGGAATTCGAACGTACGTGCGTCCGTTCGACCTCCCTCTGCACCGTTCGAGCGGTATTCGAACGTGCGTGCCTCGGTAAGCCTCACTGTGCACCGTCCGAGCGGAATTCGAACGTTCGTGCGTCCGTTCGGCCTCCCTCTCCACCGTTCGAGTAGAATTCGAACGTACAAGCGTCCATTCGCCATCCCTCTGCACGATTCGTGCGGAATTCGAACGTACGTGCGACCGTCCAGCCTTCCCCTACACCGTTCGAGCGGAATTCGAACGTACGTGCGTCCGGTCGGCCGCCCTCTGCACCGATCTAGCGGAATTCGAACGTGCGTGCATCCGTTCGGGCTACATCAGCACCGTTCGAGCGGAATTTGAACGTCCGTGCGTCCGTTCGGACTCCTTCTGCACCGTTCAAGCGGAATTCGAACGTACGTGCGTCCGTTCGGCCTCCATCTGCACGGTTCGAGCGGAATTCGAACGTACGTGCGTCCGTTCACCTTCCATCTGCACCGTTCGAGCGGAATTAGAACGTACGTGCGTCTGTTCGGCCTCCCTCTGCACGGTTCGAGCGGAATTCGAACGTACGTGCGTCCGTTCATCTTCCCTCTACACCGTTCGAGAGGAATTTGAACGTACGTGCGTCCGTTCAGCCTCCCTATGCTCTGTTCGAGTGGATTTCGAACGTACGTGCGTCCGTTCAGACTCCCTCTGCACCGTTGGAGCGGAATTCGAACGTACGTGCATCCGTTCAGCCTCCCAATGCACAGTTGGAGCGGAATTCGAAAGTACGTGCGTCCGTTCGGCCTCCCTCTGCACGGTTCGAGCGGAATTCGAACGTACGTGCGACCGTTCGGCCTCACCCGGCACCATTCTAGCGCAATTCGAACGTACGTGCATCCGTTCTGCGTCCCTCTACCCCGTTCGAGCGGAATTAGAACGTACGTGCATCCGTTCGGCCTCCCTCTGCACCGTTCATGCGCAAATCGGACGTAAGTGCGTCCGTTCGGTCTCCCTCTGCACGGTTCGAGCGGAAATCGAACGTACGTGAGTCCGTACGGACTCCTGCTGCACCGTTCGAGCGGAATTCGAAAGTACGTGCGTCCGTTCGGCCTACCTCTGCACAGTTCGAGCCGAATTCGAACACACGTGCGTTCGTTCAACATCCCTCTACACCGTTCGAGTGCAAATTGAACGTATGTGCGTCCGTTCAGCCTTCCTCTGCACCGTTCGAGCGGAATTCGAAAGTACGTGCGTCCGGTCGGCCGCCCTCTGCACCGATCGATTGGAATTCGAACGTGCGTGCGTCCGTTCGGGCTTCATCAGTACCGTTCGAGCGGAATTCGAACGTACGTGCGTCCGTTCGACCTCCCTCTGCACCGTTCGAGCGGAATTCAAACGTGCGTGCCTCGGTAAGCCTCCCTGTGCACCGTCCGAGCGGAATTCGAACGTTCGTGCGTCCGTTCGGCCTCCCTCTCCACCGTTCGAGTAGAATTCGAACGTACAAGCGTCCATTCGCCATCCCTCTGCACGATTCGTGCGGAATTCGAACGTACGTGCGACCGTCCAGCCTTCCTCTACACCGTTCGAGCGGTATTCGAACGTACGTGCGTCCGGTCGGCCGCCCTCTGCACCGATCTAGCGGAATTCGAACGTGCGTGCATCCGTTCGGGCTTCATCAGCACCGTTCGAGCGGAATTTGAACGTCCGTGCGTCCGTTCGACCTCCCTCTGCACCGTCCGAGCGGAATTCGAACGTACGTGCGTCCGTTCGGCCTCCATCTGCACGGTTCGAGCGGAATTCGAACGTACGTGCGTCCGTTCACCTTCCATCTACACCGTTCGAGCGGAATTCGAACGTACGTGCGTCCGTTCGGACTCCTTCTGCACCGTTCGAGCGTAAATTGAACATATGTGCGACCGTTCAGCCTTCCTCTGCACCGTTCGAGCGGAATTCGAACGTACGTGCGTCCGGTCGGCCGCCCTCTGCACCGATCGAGCGGAATTCGAACGTGCGTGCGTCCGTTCGGTCTTCATCAGCACCGTTCGAGCGGAATTCGAACGTACGTGCGTCCGTTCGGCATCCCTCTGCACCGTTCGAGCGGAATTCGAACGTACGTGCCTCCGTTCAACCTCCCTCTGCACCGATCGAGCGCAAATCGAACGTACGTGTTTTCGTTCAACCTGCCTGTGCACCGTTCGAGCGCAAATTGAACGTACGTGCGTCCGTTCAGCCTTCCTCTGCACCGTTCGAGCGGAATTCGAACGTACGTGCGTCCGGTCGGCCGCCCTCTGCACCGATCGAGCGGAATTCGAACGTGCGTGCGTCCGTTCGGGCTTCATCAGCACGGTTCGAGCGGAATTCGAACGTACGTGCGTCCGTTCAGCTTCCCTCTACACCGTTCGAACGGAACTAGAACGTACGTGCGTCCGTTTAACCTCCCTCTGCACGGTTCGAGCGGAATTCGAACGTACGTGCGTCCGGTCGGCCGCCCTCTGCACCGATCGAGCGGAATTCGAAAGTACGTGCGTCCGTTCGGCCTCCCTCTGCACCGTTCTAGCGGAATTCGAACGTACGTAAGTCCATTCGGACTCCTTCCGCACAGTTCGAGCGATATTCGAAACTACGTGCGTCCGTTCAGCCTCCCTATGCTCAGTTCGAGCGGATTTCGAACGTACGTGCATCCGTTCAGACTCCCTCTGCGCCGTTGGAGCGGAATTCGAACGTACGTGCATCCGTTCAGCCTCCCAATGCACAGTTGGAGCGGAATTCGAAAGTACGTGCGTCCGTTCGGCCTCCCTCTGCACGGTTCGAGCGGAATTCGAACGTACGTGCGACCGTTCGGCCTCACCCGGCACCATTCTAGCGCAATTCGAACGTACGTGCATCCGTTCTGCGTCCCTCTACCCCGTTCGAGCGGAATTAGAACGTACGTGCATCCGTTCGGCCTCCCTCTGCACCGTTCATGCGCAAATCGGACGTAAGTGCGTCCGTTCGGTCTCCCTCTGCACGGTTCGAGCGGAAATCGAACGTACGTGAGTCCGTACGAACTCCTGCTGCACCGTTCGAGCGGAATTCGAAAGTACGTGCGTCCGTTCGGCCTACCTCTGCATAGTTCGAGCCGAATTGGAACACACGTGCGTTCGTTCAACATCCCTCTGCACCGTTCGAGTGCAAATTGAACGTATGTGCGTCCGTTCAGCCTTCCTCTGCACCGTTCGAGCGGAATTCGAAAGTACGTGCGTCCGGTCGGCCGCCCTCTGCACCGATCGAGCGGAATTCGAACGTGCGTGCGTCCGTTCGGGCTTCATCAGCAACGTTCTAGCGGAATTCGAACGTACGTGCGTCCGTTCGACCTCCCTCTGCACCGTTCGAGCGGAATTCGAACGTGCGTGCCTCGGTAAGCCTCCCTGTGCACCGTCCGAGCGGAATTCGAAAGTTCGTGCGTCCGTTCGGCCTCCCTCTCCACCGTTCGAGTAGAATTCGAAAGTACAAGCGTCCATTCGCCATCCCTCTGCACGATTGTGCGGAATTCGAACGTACGTGCGATCGTCCAGCCTTCCCCTACACCGTTCGAGCGGAATACGAACGTACGTGCGTCCGGTCGGCCGCCCTCTGCACCGATCTAGCGGAATTCGAACGTGCGTGCATCCGTTCGGGCTACATCAGCACCGTTCGAGCGGAATTTGAACGTCCGTGCGTCCGTTCGGACTCCTTCTGCACCGTTCAAGCGGAATTCGAACGTACGTGCGTCCTTTCGGCCTCCATCTGCACGGTTCGAGCGGAATTCGAACGTACGTGCGTCCGTTCACCTTCCATCTGTACCGTTCGAGCGGAATTAGAACGTACGTGCGTCCGTTCAGCCTCCCTCTGCACGGTTCGAGCGGAATTCGAACGTACGTGGGTCCGTTCATCTTCCCTCTGCACCGTTCGAGCGGAATTAGAACGTACGTGCGTCTGTTCGGCCTCCCTCTGCACGGTTCGAGCGGAATTCGAACGTACGTGCGTCCGTTCATCTTCCCTCTACACCGTTCGAGCGGAATTTGAACGTACGTGCGTCCGTTCGGTCACCCTCTGCACCGTTAGAGCGGAATTCGAAAGTACGTGCGTCCGTTCGGCCTCACTCTGCACGATTCTAGCGGAATTCGAACGTACGTGAGTCCATTCGGACTCCTTCCGCACAGTTCGAGCGATATTCGAAACTACGTGCGTCCGTTCAGCCTCCCTATGCTCTGTTCGAGCGGATTTCGAACGTACGTGCGTCCGTTCAGACTCCCTCTGCACCATTGGAGCGGAATTCGAACGTACGTGCATCCGTTCAGCCTCCCAATGCACAGTTGGAGCGGAATTCGAAAGTACGTGCGTCCGTTCGGCCTCCCTCTGCACGGTTCGAGCGGAATTCGAACGTACGTGCGACCGTTCGGCCTCACCCGGTACCATTCTAGCGCAATTCGAACGTACGTGCATCCGTTCTGCGTCCCTCTGCACCGTTCATGCGCAAATCGGACGTAAGTGCGTCCGTTCGGTCTCCCTATGCACGGTTCGAGCGGAAATCGAACGTACGTGAGTCCGTACGGATTCCTGCTGCACCGTTCGAGCGGAATTAGAACGTACGTGCATCCGTTCGGCCTCCCTCTGTACCGTTCATGCGCAAATCAGACGTAAGTGCGTCCGTTCGGTCTCCCTCTGCACGGTTCGAGCGGAAATCGAACGTACGTGAGTCCGTACGGATTCCTGCTGCACCGTTCGAGCGGAATTCGAAAGTACGTGCGTCCGTTCGGCCTACCTCTCCACAGTTCGAGCCGAATTCGAACACACGTGCGTTCGTTCAACATCCCTCTACACCGTTCGAGCGTAAATTGAACATATGTGCGACCGTTCAGCCTTCCTCTGCACCGTTCGAGCGGAATTCGAACGTACGTGTGTCCGGTCGGCCGCCCTCTGCACCGATCGAGCGGAATTCGAACGTGCGTGCGTCCGTTCGGGCTTCATCAGCACCGTTCGAGCGGAATTCGAACGTACGTGCGTCCGTTCGGCATCCCTCTGCACCGTTCGAGCGCAAATTGAACGTACGTGCGTCCGTTCAGCCTTCCTCTGCACTGTTCGAGCGGAATTCGAACGTACGTGCGTCCGGTCGGCCGCCCTCTGCACCGATCGAGCGGAATTCGAACGTGCGTGCGTCCGTTCGGGCTTCATCAGCACCGTTCGAGCGGAATTTGAACGTACGTGCGTCCGTTCGACCTCCCTCTGCACCGTTCGAGCGGAATTCGAACGTACGTGCGTCCGTTCGACCTCCATCTGCACGGTTCGAGCGGAATTCGAACGTACGTGCGTCCGTTCAGCTTCCCTCTGCACCGTTCGAGCGGAACTAGAACGTACGTGCGTCCGTTTAGCCTCCCTCTGCACGGTTCGAGCGGAATTCGAACGTACGTGCGTCCGTTCATCTTCCCTCTACACCGTTCGAGCGGAATTCGAACGTACATGCGTACGTTCGGTCACCCTCTGCACCGTTAGAGCGGAATTCGAAAGTACGTGCGTCCGTTCGGCCTCCCTCTGCACGATTCTAGCGGAATTCGAACGTACGTGAGTCCATTCGGACCCCTTCCGCACAGTTCGAGCGATATTCGAAACTACGTGCGTCCGTTCAGCCTCCCTATGCACCGTTGGAGCGGAATTCAGCTCGAACGATGCAGAGGGATGCTGATCAGACGCATGTACGTTCGAATTCCGCTCGAACCGTGCAGAGGGAGACCGAACGGGCACACTTACGTTCGATTTGCGCATGAACGCTGCAGAGGGATGCCGAACGGATGCACGTACGTTCGAATTCCGGTCGAACGGGGTAGAGGGAGTCAGAACGGATGCACGTACGTTCGAATTCTGCTAGAATGGTGCCGGATGAGGCCGAACGGACGCACGTACGTTCGAATTCCACTCGAGCGGTGCATAGGGAGGCTGAACGGATGCACGTACGTTCGAATTCTGCTCCAACGTTGCATAGGGAGGCTGAACGGACGCACGTAGTTTCGAATATCGCTCGAACTGTGCGGAAGGAGTCCGAATGGACTCACGTACGTTCGAAGAATCGTGCAGACGGAGGCCGAACGGACGCACGTACTTTCGAATTCCGCTCTAACGGTGCAGAGGGTGACCGAACGGACGCACGTACGTTCGAATTCCGCTCGAACGGTGTAGAGGGAGGCTAAACGGACGCACGTACGTTCGAATTCCGCTCGAACGGTGCAGAGGGAAGTTGAACGGACGCACGTACGTTCGAATTCCGCTCGAACCGTGCAGAGGGAGGCCGAACTGACGCACGTACGTTCTAATTCCGCTCGAACGGTGCAGAGGGAAGCTGAACGGACGCACGTACGTTCGAATTCCGCTCGAACCCTGCAGATGGAGGCCGAACGGACGCACGTACGTTCGAATTCCGCTTGAACGGTACAGAAGGAGTCCGAACGGACGCACGTACGTTCGTATTCCGCTCGAACGGTGTAGATGAAAGGTGAACGGACGCACGTACGTTCGAATTCCGCTCGAACCGTGCAGATGGAGGCCGAACGGACGCACGTACGTTCGAATTCCGCACGAATCGTGCAGAGGGATGGCGAATGGACGCTTGTACGTTCGTATTCCGCTCGAACGGTGTAGATGAAAGGTGAACGGACGCACGTACGTTCGAATTCTACTCGAACGATGGAGAGGGAGGCCGAACGGACGAACGAACGTTCGAATTCCGCTCGGACGGTGCAGAGGGAGGCTTACCGAGGCACGCACGTTTGAATTCCGCTCGAACGGTGCAGAGGGAGGTCGAACGGACGCACGCACGTTCGAATTCCGCTCGATCGGTGCAGCAGGAATCCGTACGGATTCACGTACGTTCGATTTCCGCTCGAACCGTGCAGAGGGAGACCGAACGGACGCACGTACGTTCGAATTGCGCATGAACGGTGCAGAGGGAGGTCGAACGGACGCATGTATGTTCGAATTCCGCTCGAACGGTGCTGATGAAGCCCGAACGGACGCACGCACGTTCGAATTCCGCTCGATCGGTGCAGAGGGCGGCTGACCGGACGCACGTACTTTCGAATTCCGCTCGAACGGTGTAGAGGAAGGCTGAACGGACGCACATACGTTCAATTTGCACTCGAACGGTGTAGAGGGATGTTGAACGAACGCACGTGTGTTCGAATTCGGCTCGAACTGTGCAGAGGTAGGCACGTACTTTCGAATTCCGCTCGAACGGTGCAGCAGGAATCCGTACGGACTCACGTACGTTCGATTTCCGCTCGAACCGTGCAGAGGGAGACCGAACGGACGCACTTACGTCCGATTTGCGCATGAACGGTGCAGAGGGAGGCCGAACGGATGCACGTACGTTCTAATTCCGCTCGAATGGTGCAGCAGGAATCCGTACGGACTCACGTACGTTCGATTTCCGCTCGAACCGTGCAGAGGGAGACCGAACGGACGCACTTACGTCCGATTTGCGCATGAACGGTGCAGAGGGACGCAGAACGGATGCACGTACGTTCGAATTGCGCTAGAATGGTGCCGGGTGAGGCCGAACGGTCGCAGGTACGTTCGAATTCCGCACGATCCGTGCAGAGGGAGGCCGAACGGACGCACGTACTTTCGAATTCCGCTCCAACTATGCATTGGGAGGCTGAACGGATGCACGTACGTTCGAATTCCGCTCCAACGGTGCAGAGGGAGCCTGAACGGACGCACGTACGTTCGAAATCCGCTCGAACTGAGCATAGGGAGGCTGAACGGACGCACGTACGTTCGAAATCCGCTCGAACAGAGCATAGGGAGGTTGAACGAACGCACGTAGTTTCGAATATCGCTCGAACTGTGCGGAAGGAGTCCGAATGGACTCACGTACGTTCGAATTCCACTCGAGCGGTGCATAGGGAGGCTGAACGGATGCACGTACATTCGAATTCCGCTCCAACGGTGCAGAGGGATTCTGAACGGACTCACGTACGTTCGAAATCCTCTCGAACTGTGCATAGGGAGGCTGAACGGACGCACGTAGTTTCGAATATCGCTCGAACTGTGCGGAAGGAGTCCGAATGGACTCACGTACGTTCGAATTCCGCTAGAATCGTGCAGAGGGAGGCCGAACGGACGCACGTACATTCGAATTCCGCTCTAACGGTGCAGAGGGTGACCGAACGGACGCACGTACGTTCAGATTCCGCTTGTACGTTCGAATTCTACTCGAACGGTGGAGAGGGAGGCCGAACGAACGCACGAACGTTCGAATTCCGCTCGGACGGTGCACAGGGAGGCTTACCGAGGCACGCACGTTCGAATTCCGCTCGAACGGTGCAGAGCGAGGTCGAACGGACGCACGTACGTTCGAATTCCGCTCCAACGGTGCTGATGAAGACCGAACGGACGCACGCACGTTCGAATTCCGCTCGAACCGTGCAGAGGGAGACCGAACGGACGCACTTACGTCCGATTTGCGCATGAACGGTGCAGAGGGAGGCCGAACGGATGCACGTACGTTCTAATTCCGCTCGAACGGGGTAGAGGGACGCAGAACGGATGCACGTACGTTCGAATTGCGCTAGAATGGTGCCGGGTGAGGCCGAACGATCGCACGTACGTTCGAATTCCGCTCGAACCGTGCAGAGGGAGGCCGAACGGACGCACGTACTTTCGAATTCCGCTCCAACTGTGCATTGGGAGGCTGAACGGATGCACGTACGTTCGAATTCCGCTCCAACGGGGCAGAGGGAGTCTGAACGGATGCACGTACGTTCGAAATCCGCTCGAACTGAGCATAGGGAGGCTGAACGGACGCACGTAGTTTCGAATATCGCTCGAACTGTGCGGAAGGAGTCCGAAAGGACTTACGTACGTTCGAATTCCGCTAGAACGGTGCAGAGGAAAGCTGAACGGACGCACGTACGTTCGAATTCCGCTCGAACCGTGCTGATGAAGCCCGAACGGACGCACGCACGTTCGAATTCCGCTCGATCGGTGCAGAGGGCGGCCGACCGGACGCACGTACGTTCGAATTCCGCTCGAACGGTGCAGAGGAAGGCTGAACGGTCGCACATATGTTCAATTTACGCTCGAACGGTGCAGAGAGAGGTTGAACGAACGCACGTGTGTTCGAATTAGGCCGAACGGACGCACGTACTTTAGAATTCCGCTCGAACGGTGCAGAAGGTGTCCGTACGGACTCACGTACGTTCGAATTCCGCTCGAACCGTGCAGAGGGAGACCGAACGGACACACTTACGATTTGCGCATGAACGCTGCAGAGGGATGCCGAACGGATGTACGTACGTTCGAATTTCGGTCGAACGGGGTAGAGGGAGTCAGAACGGATGCACGTACGTTCGAATTCCGCTAGAATGGTGCCGGTTGAGGCCGAACGGACGCACGTACGTTCGAATTACACTCGAGCGGTGCATAGGGAGGCTGAACGGATGCACGTACGTTCGAATTCCGCTCCAACGGTGCATAGGGAGGCTGAACGGACGCACGTAGTTTCGAATATCGCTCGAACTGTGCGGAAGGAGTCCGAATGGACTTACGTACGGACTCCTTCTGCACCGTTCGAGCGGAATTCCAAAGTACGTGCGTCCGTCCGGCCTAATTCGAACACACGTGCGTTCGTTCAACCTCTCTCTGCACCGTTCGAGCGTAAATTGAACATATGTGCGACCGTTCAGCCTTCCTCTGCACTGTTCGAGCGGAATTCGAACGTACGTGCGTCCGGTCGGCCGCCCTCTGCACCGATCGAGCGGAATTCGAACGTGCGTGCGTCCGTTCGGGCATCATCAGCACCGTTCGAGCGGAATTCGAACGTACGTGCGTCCGTTCGGCATCCCTCTGCACCGTTCGAGCGGAATTCGAACGTACGTGCGTCCGTTCAACCTCCCTCTGCACCGATCGAGCGCAAATCGAACGTACGTGTTTTCGTTCAACCTCCCTGTGCACCGTTCGAGCGCAAATTGAACGTACGTGCGTCCGTTCAGCCTTCCTCTGCACCGTTCGAGCGAAATTCGAACGTACGTGCGTCCGGTCGGCCGCCCTCTGCACCGATCGAGCGGAATTCGAACGTGCGTGCGTCCGTTCGGGCTTCATCAGCACCGTTCGAGCGGAATTTGAACGTACGTGCGTCCGTTCGACCTCCCTCTGCACCGTTCGAGCGGAATTCGAACGTACGTGCGTCCGTTCGACCTCCATCTGCACGGTTCGAGCGGAATTCGAACGTACGTGCGTCTGTTCAGCTTCCCTCTGCACCGTTCGAGCGGAACTAGAACGTACGTGCGTCCGTTTAGCCTCCCTCTGCGCGGTTCGAGCGGAATTCGAAAGTACGTGCGTCCGATCATCTTCCCTCTGCACCGTTCGAGCGGAATTACAACGTACGTGCGTCTGTTCGGCCTCCCTCTGCACGGTTCGAGCGGAATTCGAACGTACGTGCGTCCGTTCATCTTCCCTCTACACCGTTCGAGCGGAATTCGAACGTACGTGCGTCCGTTCGGTCACCCTCTGCACCGTTAGAGCGGAATTCGAAATTACGTGCGTCCGTTCGGCCTCCCTCTGCACGATTCTAGCAGAATTCGAACGTACGTGAGTCCATTCGGACTCCTTCCGCACAGTTCGAGCAATATTCGAAACTACGTGCGTCCGTTCAGCCTCCCTATGCACCGTTGGAGCGGAATTCGAACGTACGTGCATCCGTTCAGCCTCCCTATGCACCGCTCGAGTGTAATTCGAACGTACGTGCGTCCGTTCGGCTTCATCCGGCACCATTCTAGCGGAATTCGAACGTACGTGCATCCGTTCTGACTCCCTCTACCCCGTTCGACCGGAATTCGAACGTACGTGCATCCGTTCGGCATCCCTCTGCAGCGTTCATGCGCAAATCGAACGTAAGTGTGTCCGTTCGGTCTCCCTCTGCACGGTTCGAGCGGAATTCGAACGTACGTGAGTCCGTACGGACTCCTTCTGCACCGTTCGAGCGGAATTCCAAAGTACGTGCGTCCGTTCGGCCTAATTCGAACACACGTGCGTTCGTTCAACCTCTCTCTGCACCGTTCGAGCGTAAATTGAACATATGTGCGACCGTTCAGCCTTCCTCTGCACCGTTCGAGCGGAATTCGAACGTACGTGCGTCCGGTCGGCCGCCCTCTGCACCGATCGAGTGGAATTCGAACGTGCGTGCGTCCGTTCGGGCTTCATCAGCACCGTTCGAGCGGAATTCGAACGTACGTGCGTCCGTTCGGCATCCCTCTGCACCGTTCGAGCGGAATTCGAACGTACGTGCGTCCGTTCAACCTCCCTCTGCACCGATCGAGCGCAAATCGAACGAAAGTGTTTTCGTTCAACCTGCCTGTGCACCGTTCTAGCGCAAATTGAACGTACGTGCGTCCCTTCAGCCTTCCTCTGCACCGTTCGAGCGGAATTCGAACGTACGTGCGTCCGGTCGGCCGCCCTCTGCACCGATCGAGCGGAATTCGAACGTGCGTGCGTCCGTTCGGGCTTCATCAGCACGGTTCGAGCAGAATTCGAACGTACGTGCATCCGTTCAGCTTCCCTCTGCACCGTTCGAGCGGAACTAGAACGTACGTGCGTCCGTTTAACCTCCCTCTGCACGGTTCGAGTGGAATTCGAACGTACGTGCGTCCGGTCGGCCGCCCTCTGCACTGATCGAGCGGAATTCGAAAGTACGTGCGTCCGTTCGGCCTCCATCTGCACCGTTCTAGCGGAATTCGAACGTACGTAAGTCCATTCGGACTCCTTCCGCACAGTTCGAGCGATATTCGAAACTACGTGCGTCCGTTCAGCCTCCCTATGCACCGTTGGAGCGGAATTCGAACGTACGTGCATCCGTTCAGCCTCCCTATGCACCGCTCGAGTATAATTCGAACGTACGTGCGTCCGTTCGGCTTCATCCGGCACCATTCTAGCGGAATTCGAACGTACGTGCATCCGTTCTGACTCCCTCTACCCCGTTCGACCGGAATTCGAACGTACGTGCATCCGTTCGGCATCCCTCTGCAGCGTTCATGCGCAAATCGAACGTAAGTGTGTCCGTTCGGTCTCCCTCTGCACGGTTCGAGCGGAATTCGAACGTACGTGAGTCCGTACGGACTCCTTCTGCACCGTTCGAGCGGAATTCCAAAGTACGTGCGTCCGTTCGGCCTAATTCGAACACACGTGCGTTCGTTCAACCTCTCTCTGCACCGTTCGAGCGTAAATTGAACATATGTGCGACCGTTCAGCCTTCCTCTGCACCGTTCGAGCGGAATTCGAACGTACGTGCGTCCGGTCGGCCGCCCTCTGCACCGATCGAGTGGAATTCGAACGTGCGTGCGTCCGTTCGGGCTTCATCAGCACCGTTCGAGCGGAATTCGAACGTACGTGCGTCCGTTCGGCATCCCTCTGCACCGTTCGAGCGGAATTCGAACGTACGTGCGTCCGTTCAACCTCCCTCTGCACCGATCGAGCGCAAATCGAACGAAAGTGTTTTCGTTCAACCTGCCTGTGCACCGTTCGAGCGCAAATTGAACGTACGTGCGTCCCTTCAGCCTTCCTCTGCACCGTTCGAGCGGAATTCGAACGTACGTGCGTCCGGTCGGCCGCCCTCTGCACCGATCGAGCGGAATTCGAACGTGCGTGCGTCCGTTCGGGCTTCATCAGCACGGTTCGAGCGGAATTCGAACGTACGTGCATCCGTTCAGCTTCCCTCTGCACCGTTCGAGCGGAACTAGAACGTACGTGCGTCCGTTTAACCTCCCTCTGCACGGTTCGAGTGGAATTCGAACGTACGTGCGTCCGGTCGGCCGCCCTCTGCACCGATCGAGCGGAATTCGAAAGTACGTGCGTCCGTTCGGCCTCCATCTGCACCGTTCTAGCGGAATTCGAACGTACGTAAGTCCATTCGGACTCCTTCCGCACAGTTCGAGCGATATTCGAAACTACGTGCGTCCGTTCAGCCTCCCTATGCACCGTTGGAGCGGAATTCGAACGTACGTGCATCCGTTCAGCCTCCCTATGCACCGCTCGAGTATAATTCGAACGTACGTGCGTCCGTTCGGCTTCATCCGGCACCATTCTAGCGGAATTCGAACGTACGTGCATCCGTTCTGACTCCCTCTACCCCGTTCGACCGGAATTCGAACGTACGTGCATCCGTTCGGCATCCCTCTGCAGCGTTCATGCGCAAATCGAACGTAAGTGTGTCCGTTCGGTCTCCCTCTGCACGGTTCGAGCGGAATTCGAACGTACGTGAGTCCGTACGGACTCCTTCTGCACCGTTCGAGCGGAATTCCAAAGTACGTGCGTCCGTTCGGCCTAATTCGAACACACGTGCGTTCGTTCAACCTCTCTCTGCACCGTTCGAGCGTAAATTGAACATATGTGCGACCGTTCAGCCTTCCTCTGCACCGTTCGAGCGGAATTCGAACGTACGTGCGTCCGGTCGGCCGCCCTCTGCACCGATCGAGTGGAATTCGAACGTGCGTGCGTCCGTTCGGGCTTCATCAGCACCGTTCGAGCGGAATTCGAACGTACGTGCGTCCGTTCGGCATCCCTCTGCACCGTTCGAGCGGAATTCGAACGTACGTGCGTCCGTTCAACCTCCCTCTGCACCGATCGAGCGCAAATCGAACGAAAGTGTTTTCGTTCAACCTGCCTGTGCACCGTTCGAGCGCAAATTGAACGTACGTGCGTCCCTTCAGCCTTCCTCTGCACCGTTCGAGCGGAATTCGAACGTACGTGCGTCCGGTCGGCCGCCCTCTGCACCGATCGAGCGGAATTCGAACGTGCGTGCGTCCGTTCGGGCTTCATCAGCACGGTTCGAGCGGAATTCGAACGTACGTGCATCCGTTCAGCTTCCCTCTGCACCGTTCGAGCGGAACTAGAACGTACGTGCGTCCGTTTAACCTCCCTCTGCACGGTTCGAGTGGAATTCGAACGTACGTGCGTCCGGTCGGCCGCCCTCTGCACCGATCGAGCGGAATTCGAAAGTACGTGCGTCCGTTCGGCCTCCATCTGCACCGTTCTAGCGGAATTCGAACGTACGTAAGTCCATTCGGACTCCTTCCGCACAGTTCGAGCGATATTCGAAACTACGTGCGTCCGTTCAGCCTCCCTATGCACCGTTGGAGCGGAATTCGAACGTACGTGCATCCGTTCAGCCTCCCTATGCACCGCTCGAGTATAATTCGAACGTACGTGCGTCCGTTCGGCTTCATCCGGCACCATTCTAGCGGAATTCGAACGTACGTGCATCCGTTCTGACTCCCTCTACCCCGTTCGACCGGAATTCGAACGTACGTGCATCCGTTCGGCATCCCTCTGCAGCGTTCATGCGCAAATCGAACGTAAGTGTGTCCGTTCGGTCTCCCTCTGCACGGTTCGAGCGGAATTCGAACGTACGTGAGTCCGTACGGACTCCTTCTGCACCGTTCGAGCGGAATTCCAAAGTACGTGCGTCCGTTCGGCCTAATTCGAACACACGTGCGTTCGTTCAACCTCTCTCTGCACCGTTCGAGCGTAAATTGAACATATGTGCGACCGTTCAGCCTTCCTCTGCACCGTTCGAGCGGAATTCGAACGTACGTGCGTCCGGTCGGCCGCCCTCTGCACCGATCGAGTGGAATTCGAACGTGCGTGCGTCCGTTCGGGCTTCATCAGCACCGTTCGAGCGGAATTCGAACGTACGTGCGTCCGTTCGGCATCCTTCTGCACCGTTCGAGCGGAATTCGAACGTACGTGCGTCCGTTCAACCTCCCTCTGCACCGATCGAGCGCAAATCGAACGTACGTGTTTTCGTTCAACCTGCCTGTGCACCGTTCGAGCGCAAATTGAACGTACGTGCGTCCCTTCAGCCTTCCTCTGCACCGTTCGAGCGGAATTCGAACGTACGTGCGTCCGGTCGGCCGCCCTCTGCACCGATCGAGCGGAATTCGAACGTGCGTGCGTCCGTTCGGGCTTCATCAGCACGGTTCGAGCGGAATTCGAACGTACGTGCATCCGTTCAGCTTCCCTCTGCACCGTTCGAGCGGAACTAGAACGTACGTGCGTCCGTTTAACCTCCCTCTGCACGGTTCGAGTGGAATTCGAACGTACGTGCGTCCGGTCGGCCGCCCTCTGCACCGATCGAGCGGAATTCGAAAGTACGTGCATCCGTTCGGCCTCCATCTGCACCGTTCTAGCGGAATTCGAACGTACGTAAGTCCATTCGGACTCCTTCCGCACAGTTCGAGCGATATTCGAAACTACGTGCGTCCGTTCAGCCTCCCTATGCTCAGTTTGAGCGGATTTCGAACGTACGTGCATCCGTTCAGACTCCCTCTGCACCGTTGGAGCGGAATTCGAACGTACGTGCATCCGTTCAGCCTCCCAATGCACAGTTGGAGCGGAATTCGAAAGTACGTGCGTCCGTTCGGCCTCCCTCTGCACGGTTCGAGCGGAATTCGAACGTACGTGCGACCGTTCGGCCTCACCCGGCACCCTTCTAGCGCAATTCGAACGTACGTGCATCCGTTCTGCGTCACTCTACCCCGTTCGAGCGCAATTCGAACGTACGTGCATCCGTTCTGCGTCACTCTACCCCGTTCGAGCGGAATTAGAACGTACGTGCGTCCGTTCGGTCTCCCTCTGCACGGTTCGAGCGGAAATCGAAAGTACGTGCGTCCGTTCGGCCTACCTCTGCATAGTTCGAGACGAATTGGAACACACGTGTGTTCGTTCAACATCCCTCTGCACCGTTCGAGTGCAAATTGAACGTATGTGCGTCCGTTCAGCCTTCCTCTGCACCGTTCGAGCGGAATTCGAAAGTACGTGCGTCCGGTCGGCCGCCCTCTGCACCGATCGAGCGGAATTCGAACGTGCGTGCGTCCGTTCGGGCTTCATCAGCACCGTTCGAGCGGAATTCGAACGTACGTGCGTCCGTTCGACCTCCCTCTGCACCGTTCGAGCGGAATTCGAACGTGCGTGCCTCGGTAAGCCTCCCTGTGCACCGTCCGTGCGGAATTCGAACGTTCGTGCGTCCGTTCGGCCTCCCTCTCCACCGTTCGAGTAGAATTCGAACGTACAAGCGTCCATTCGCCATCCCTCTGCACGATTCGTGCGGAATTCGAACGTACGTGCGACCGTCCAGCCTTCCCCTACACCGTTCGAGCGGAATTCGAACGTACGTGCGTCCGGTCGGCCGCCCTCTGCACCGATCTAGCGGAATTCGAACGTTCGTGCATCCGTTCGGGCTACATCAGCACCGTTCGAGCGGAATTTGAACGTCCGTGCGTCCGTTCGGATTCCTTCTGCACCGTTCAAGCGGAATTCGAACGTACGTGCGTCCGTTCGGCCTCCATCTGCACGGTTCGAGCGGAATTCGAACGTACGTGCGTCCGTTCACCTTCCATCTGCACCGTTCGAGCGGAATTAGAACGTACGTGCGTCCGTTCAGCCTCCCTCTGCACGGTTCGAGCGGAATTCGAACGTACGTGGGTCCGTTCGGCCTCCCTCTGCACGGTTCGATCGGAATTCGAACGTACGTGCGTCCGTTCATCTTCCCTCTACACCGTTCGAGCGGAATTTGAACGTACGTGCGTCCGTTCAGACACCCTCTGCACCGTTAGAGCGGGATTCGAAAGTACGTGCGTCCGTTCGGCCTCCCTCTGCACGATTCTAGCGGAATTCGAACGTACGTGAGTCCATTCGGACTCCTTCCGTACAGTTCGAGCGATATTCGAAACTACGTGCGTCCGTTCAGCCTCCCTATGCACAGTTCGAGAGGATTTCGAACGTACGTGCGTCCGTTCAGAATCCCTCTGCACCGTTGGAGCGGAATTCGAACGTACGTGCATCCGTTCAGCCTCCCTATGCACCGCTCGAGTGGAATTCGAACGTACGTGAGTCCATTCGGACTCCTTCCGCACAGTTCGAGCGATATTCGAAACTACGTGCGTCCGTTCAGCCTCCCTATGCTCTGTTCGAGCGGATTTCGAACGTACGTGCGTCCGTTCACCCTCCCAATGCACAGTTGGAGCGGAATTCGAAAGTACGTGCGTCCGTTCGGCCTCCCTCTGCACGGTTCGAGCGGAATTCGAACGTACGTGCGACCGTTCGGCCTCACCCGGCACCATTCAAGCGCAATTCGAACGTACGTGCATCCGTTCTGCGTCCCTCTGCACCGTTCATGCGCAAATCGGACGTAAGTGCGTCCGTTCGGTCTCCCTCTGCACGGTTCGAGCGGAAATCGAACGTACGTGAGTACGTACGGATTCCTGCTGCACCGTTCGAGCGGAATTAGAACGTACGTGCATCCGTTCGGCCTCCCTCTGCACCGTTCATGCGCAAATCGGACGTAAGTGCGTCCTTTCGGTCTCCCTCTGCACGGTTCGAGCGGAAATCGAACGTACGTGAGTCCGTACGGATTCCTGCTGCACCGTTCGACCGGAATTCGAAAGTACGTGCGTCCGTTCGGCCTACCTCTGCACAGTTCGAGCCGAATTCGAACACACGTGCGTTCGTTCAACATCCCTCTACACCGTTCGAGTGCAAATTGAACGTATGTGCGTCCGTTCAGCCTTCCTCTGCACCGTTCGAGCGGAATTCGAAAGTACGTGCGTCCGGTCGGCCGCCCTCTGCACCGATCGAGCGGAATTCGAACGTGCGTACGTTCGTTCGGGCTTCATCAGCACCGTTCGAGCGGAATTCGAACGTACGTGCGTCCGTTCGACCATCCTCTGCACCGTTCGAGCGGAATTCAAACGTGCGTGCCTCGGTAAGCCTCCCTGTGCACCGTCCGAGCGGAATTCGAACGTTCGTGCGTCCGTTCGGCCTCCCTCTCCACCGTTCGAGTAGATTTCGAACGTACAAGCGTCCATTCGCCATCCCTCTGCACGATTCGTGCGGAATTCGAACGTACGTGCGACCGTCCAGCCTTCCTCAACACCGTTCGAGCGGAATTCGAACGTACGTGCGTCCGGTCGGCCGCCCTCTGCACCGATCTAGCGGAATTCGAACGTGCGTGCATCCGTTCGGCCTTCATCAGCACCGTTCGAGCGGAATTTGAACGTCCGTGCGTCCGTTCGACCTCCCTCTGCACCGTTCGAGCGGAATTCGAACGTACGTGCGTCCGTTCGGCCTCCATCTGCACGGTTCGAGCGGAATTCGAACGTACGTGCGTCCGTTCACCTTCCATCTACACCGTTCGAACGGAATTCGAACGTACGTGCGTCCGTTCGGACTCCTTCTGCACCGTTCAAGCGGAATTCGAACGTACGTGCGTCCGTTCGGCCTCCATCTGCACGGTTCGAGCGGAATTCGAACGTACGTGCGTCCGTTCAGCTTCCCTCTGCACCGTTCGAGCGGAATTAGAACGTACGTGCGTCCGTTCGGCCTCCCTCTGCACGGTTCGAGCGGAATTCGAACGTACGTGCGTCCGTTCAACTTCCCTCTGCACCGTTCGAGCGGAATTAGAACGTACGTGCGTCTGTTCGGCCTCCCTCTGCACGGTTCGAGCGGAATTCGAACGTACGTGCGTCCGTTCATCTTCCCTCTACACCGTTCGAGCGGAATTCGAACGTACGTGCGTCCGTTCGGTGACCCTCTGCACCGTTAGAGCGGAATTCGAAAGTACGTGCGTCCGTTCGGCCTCCCTCTGCACGATTCTTCGAACGTACGTGAGTCCATTCGGACTCCTTCCGCACAGTTCGAGCGATATTCGAAACTACGTGCGTCCTTTCAGCCTCCCTATGCACCGTTGGAGCGGAATTCGAACGTACGTGCATCCGTTCAGCCTCCCTATGCACCGCTCGAGTGGAATTCGAACGTACGTGCATCCGTTCTGACTCCCTCTACCCCGTTCGACCGGAATTCGAACGTACGTGCATCCGTTCGGCATCCCTCTGCAGCGTTCATGCGCAAATCGAACGTAAGTGTGTCCGTTCGGTCTCCCTCTGCACGGTTCGAGCGGAATTCGAACGTACGTGAGTCCGTACGGACTCCTTCTGCACCGTTCGAGCGGAAATCCAAAGTACGTGCGTCCTTTCGGCCTAATTCGAACACACGTGCGTTCGTTCAACCTCTCTCTGCACCGTTCGAGCGTAAATTGAACATATGTGCGACCGTTCAGCCTTCCTCTGCACCGTTCGAGCGGAATTCTAACGTACGTGCGTCCGGTCGGCCGCCCTCTGCACCGATCGAGCGGAATTCGAACGTGCGTGCGTCCGTTCGGGCTTCATCAGCACCGTTCGAGCGGAATTCGAACGTACGTGCGTCCGTTCGGCATCCCTCTGCACCGTTCGAGCGGAATTCGAACGTACGTGCGTCCGTTCAACCTCCCTCTGCACCGATCGAGCGCAAATCGAACGTACGTGTTTTCGTTCAACCTCCCTGTGCACCGTTCGAGCGCAAATTGAACGTACGTGCGTCCGTTCAGCCTTCCTCTGCACCGTTCGAGCGGAATTCGAACGTACGTGCGTCCAGTCGGCCGCCCTCTGCACCGATCGAGCGGAATTCGAACGTGCGTGCGTCCGTTCGGGCTTCATCAGCACCGTTCGAGCGGAATTTGAACGTACGTGCGTCCGTTCGACCTCCCTCTGCACCGTTCGAGCGGAATTCGAACGTACGTGCGTCCGTTCGACCTCCATCTGCACGGTTCGAGCGGAATTCGAACGTACGTGCGTCCGTTCAGCTTCCCTCTGCACCGTTCGAGCGGAACTAGAACGTACGTGCGTCCGTTTAGCCTCCCTCTGCACGGTTCGAGCGGAATTCGAACGTACGTGCGTCCATTCATCTTCCCTCTACACCGTTCGAGCGGAATTCGAACGTACGTGCGTCCGTTCGGTCACCCTCTGCACCGTTAGAGCGGAATTCGAAAGTACGTGCGTCCGTTCGGCCTCCCTCTGCACAATTCTTCGAACGTACGTGAGTCCATTCGGACTCGTTTCGCACAGTTCGAGCGATATTCGAAACTACGTGCGTCCGTTCAGCCTCCCTATGCTCTGTTCGAGCTGATTTCGAACGTACGTGCGTCCGTTCAGCCTCCCTATGCTCAGTTCGAGCGGATTTCGAACGTACGTGCGTCCGTTCAGCCTCCCAATGCACAGTTGGAGCGGAATTCGAAAGTACGTTCGTCCGTTCGGCCTCCCTCTGCACGGTTCGAGCGGAATTCGAACGTACGTGCGACCGTTCGGCCTCACCCGGCACCATTCTAGCGCAATTCGAACGTACGTGCATCCGTTCTGCGTCCCTCTACCCCGTTCGAGCGGAATTGAACGTACGTGCATCCGTTCGGCCTCCCTCTGCACCGTTCATGCGCAAATTGGACGTAAGTGCGTCCGTTCGGTCTCCCTCTGCACGGTTCGATCGGAAATCGAACGTACGTGAGTCCGTACGGACTCCTGCTGCACCGTTCGAGCGGAATTCGAAGGTACGTGCGTCCGTTCGGCCTACCTCTGCACAGTTCGAGCCGAATTCGAACACACGTGCGTCTGTTCGGCCTCCCTCTGCACGGTTCGAGCGGAATTCGAACGTACGTGCGTCCGTTCATCTTCCCTCTGCACCGTTCGAGCGGAATTAGAACGTACGTGCGTCCGTTCGGCCTCCCTCTGCACGTTTCGAGCGGAATTCGAACGTACGTGCGTCTGTTCGGCCTCCCTCTGCACGGTTCGAGCGGAATTCGAACGTACGTGCGTCCGTTCATCTTCCCTCTACACCGTTCGAGCGGAATTCGAACGTACGTGCGTCCGTTCGGTCACCCTCTGCACCGTTAGAGCGGAATTCGAAAGTACGTGCGTCCGTTCGGCTTCCCTCTGCACGTACGTGAGTCCATTCGGACTCCTTCCGCACAGTTCGAGCGATATTCGAAACTACGTGCGTCCGTTCAGCCTCCCTATGCACCGTTGGAGCGGAATTCGAACGTACGTGCATCCGTTCAGCCTCCCTAGGCACCGCTCGAGTGGAATTCGAACGTACGTGCGTCCGTTCGGCCTCATCCGGCACCATTCTAGCGGAATTCGAACGTACGTGCATCCGTTCTGACTCCCTCTACCCCGTTCGACCGGAATTCGAACGTACGTGCATCCGTTCGGCATCCCTCTGCAGCGTTCATGCGCAAATCGAACGTAAGTGTGTCCGTTCGGTCTCCCTCTGCACGGTTCGAGCGGAATTCGAACGTACGTGAGTCCGTACGGACTCCTTCTGCACCGTTCGAGCGGAATTCCAAAGTACGTGCGTCCGTTCGGCCTAATTCGAACACACGTGCGTTCCTTCAACCTCTCTCTGCACCGTTCGAGCGTAAATTGAACATATGTGCGACCGTTCAGCCTTCCTCTGCACCGTTCGAGCGGAATTCGAACGTACATGCGTCCAGTCGGCCGCCCTCTGCACCGATCGAGCGGAATTCAAACGTTCGTGCGTCCGTTCGGGCTTCATCAGCACCGTTCGAGCGGAATTCGAACGTACGTGCGTCCGTTCAAACTCCCTCTGCACCGATCGAGCGCAAATCGAACGTACGTGTTTTCGTTCAACCTCCCTGTGCACCGTTCGAGCGCAAATTGAACGTACGTGCGTCCATTCAGCCTTCCTCTGCACCGTTCGAGCGGAATTCGAACGTACGTGCGGCCGGTCGGCCGCCCTCTGCACCGATCGAGCGGAATTCGAACGTGCGTGCGTCCGTTCGGGCTTCATCAGCACCGTTCGAGCGGAATTTGAACGTACGTGCGTCCGTTCGACCTCCCTCTGCACCGTTCGAGCGGAATTCGAACGTACGTGCGTCCGTTCGACCTCCATCTGCACGGTTCGAGCGGAATTCGAACGTACGTGCGTCCGTTCAGCTTCCCTCTGCACCGTTCGAGCGGAACTAGAACGTACGTGCGTCCGTTTAGCCTCCCTCTGCACGGTTCGAGCGGAATTCGAACGTACGTGCGTCCGTTCATCTTCCCTCTGCACCGTTCGAGCGGAATTACAACGTACGTGCGTCTGTTCGGCCTCCCTCTGCACGGTTCGAGCGGAATTCGAACGTACGTGCGTCCGTTCATCTTCCCTCTACACCGTTCGAGCGGAATTCGAACGTACGTGCGTCCGTTCGGTCACCCTCTGCACCGTTAGAGCGGAATTCGAAAGTACGTGCGTCCGTTCATCTGCCCTCTGCACCGTTCGAGCGGAATTAGAACGTACGTGCGTCTGTTCGGCCTCCCTCTGCACGGTTCGAGCGGAATTCGAACGTACGTGCGTCTGTTCACCTTCCCTCTGCACCGTTAGAGCGGAATTCGAAAGTACGTGAGTCAATTCGGACACCTTCTGCCCCGTTCGAGCGATATTCGAAAGTACGTGCGTCCGTTCAGCCTCCCTCTGCACGGTTCGAGCGGAATTCGAACGTACGTGCGTCCGTTCGGCCTCCCTCTGCACGGTTCGAGCGGAATTCGAACGTACGTGCGTCCGTTCGGCCTCATCCGGCAACATTCTAGCGGAATTCGAACGTACGTGCATCCGTTCTGTCTCCCTCTACACCGTTCGAGCCGAATTCGAACACACGTGCGTTCATTCAACCTCCCTCTGCACCGTTCGAGCGTAAATCGAACGTACGTGCGTCCGTTCGGCTTCCATCTGCACCGTTCGAACGGAATTCGAACGTACGTGCGTCCGTTCGGCTTCCCACTGCACCGTTCAAGCGGAATTCAAACGTATGTGCGACCGTTCGGCCTCCCTCTGCACCGTTCGAGCGGAATTCGAACGTACATCCGTCCGTTTGGCCTCCCTCTGCACCGTTCGAGGCGAATTCGAACGTACGTGCGTCAGTTCGGACTCCCTCTGTACCGTTCGATCGGAATTCAAACGTACGTGAGTCCGTTCGGCTTCCCTCTGCACCGAGCGACTGGAATTCAAACGTACATGCGTCCGTTCGGCCTCCCTCTGCACCGTTCAAGCGGAATTCGAACGTACATGCGTCTGATCAGCATCCCTCTGCATCGTTCGCGCTGAATTCCAACGTACGTGCGTCGCTTGAGCCTCCCTCTGCACCGTTCGAGCGGAATTCGAACGTACGTGCGTCCGTTCAGCATCCCTCTGCACGGTTCGAGCGGAATTCGAACGTACGTGGGTCCGTTCACCTTCCATCTACACCGTTCGAGCGGAATTCGAACGTACGTGCGTCCGTTCGGACTCCCTCTGCACCGTTCAAGCGGAATTCGAACGTACGTGCGTCCGTTCGGCCTCCATCTGCACGGTTCGAGCGGAATTCGAACGTACGTGCATCCGTTCAGCTTCCCTCTGCACCGTTCGAGCGGAATTCGAACGTACGTGCGTCCGTTCATCTTCCCTCTACACCGTTCGAGCGGAATTCGAACGTACGTGCGTCCGGTCGGCCGCCCTCTGCACCGATCGAGCGGAATTCGAACGTGCGTGCGTCCGTTCCGGCTTCATCAGCACCGTTCGACCGGAATTCGAACGTACGTGCGTCCGTTCGGCATCCCTCTGCACGGTTCCAGCGGAATTCGAACGTACGTGCGTCCGTTCAGCTTCCCTCTGCACCGTTCGAGCGGAACTAGAACGTACGTGCGTCCGTTTAGCCTCCCTCTGCACGGTTCGAGCGGAATTCGAACGTACGTGCGTTCGGTCGGCCGCCCTCTGCACCGATCGAGCGGAATTCGAAAGTACGTGCGTCCGTTCGGCCACCCTCTGCACCGTTCTAGCGGAATTCGAACGTACGTGAGTCCATTCGGACTCCTTCCGCATAGTTCGAGCGATATTCGAAACTACGTGCGTCCGTTCAGCCTCCCTATGCACCGTTGGAGCGGAATTCGAACGTACGTGCATCCGTTCAGCCTCCCTATGCACCGCTCGAGTGGAATTCGAACGTACGTGCGTCCGTTCGGCCTCATCCGGCACCATTCTAGCGGAATTCGAACGTACGTGCATCCGTTCTGACTCCCTCTACCCCGTTCGACCGGAATTCGAACGTACGTGCGTCCGTTCGGCCACCCTCTGCACCGTTCTAGCGGAATTCGAACGTACGTGAGTCCATTCGGTCTCCTTCCGCACAGTTCGAGCGATATTCGAAACTACGTGCGTCCGTTCAGCCTCCCTATGCTC
The DNA here is from genome assembly GCF_046866305.1 of Octopus bimaculoides. Classification (NCBI taxonomy): domain Eukaryota; kingdom Metazoa; phylum Mollusca; class Cephalopoda; order Octopoda; family Octopodidae; genus Octopus; species Octopus bimaculoides. The sequence continues at coordinate 22,063,336 of NC_142951.1, read as the reverse complement.
AGTTCGAGCCGAATTCGAACACACGTGCGTTCGTTCAATATCCCTCTGCACCGTTCGAACGCAAATTGAACGTTCGTGCGTCCGTTCGGCCTCCCTCTCCACCGTTCGAGTAGAATTCGAACGTACATCCGTCCATTCGCCATCCCTCTGCACGATTCATGCGGAATTCGAAAATACGTGCTTCCGTTCGGCCTACATCTGCACCGTTCGTGCGGAATTAGAACGTACGTGCATCCGTTCAGGCCTCCCTCTGCACGATTCGTGCGGAATACGAACGTATTTGCGTCCGTTCGACCTCCCTAGGCAACGTTCGAGCAGAATTCCAAAATACGTGCGTACGTTCGGCCTCCCTCTGCAACGTTCGAGCGGAATTCGAACGTACGTACCTCCATTAAGCCTTCATCTACACCGTCCGAGCGGAATTCGATCATTCGTGCGTCCGTTCGGCATCCATCTCCACCGTTCGAGCGGAAATCGAACGTACGTGCGTCCATTCTACCTCCCTCTTCACCGATCGAGCGGAATTCGAACATACGTGCGTCCATTCGGCCTCCCTAGGCAAAGTTCGAGAGGAATTTGAAAATACGTGCGTCCGTTCGGCCTCCCTCTGCACCGTTCGAGCGGAATTCGAAAGTACGTGCGTCCGTTCAACCTCCCTCTGCACCGATCGAGCGCAAATCGAACGTACGTGCGTTCGTTCAACCTCCCTCTGCACCGTTCGAGCGCAAATTGAACGTACGTGCGACCGTCCAGCCTTCCTCTGCACCGTTCGAGCGGAATTCGAACGTACGTGCGTCCGGTCGGCCGCCCTCTGCACCGATCTTGCGAAATTCGAACGTGCGTGCATCCGTTCGAGCTTCATCAGCACCGTTCGAGCGGAATTTGATCGTCCGTGTGTCCGTTCGACATCCCTCTGCACCGTTCGAGCGGAATTCGAACGTACGTGCGTCCGTTCGGCCTCCATCTGCACGGTTCGAGCGGAATTCGAACGTACGTGCGTCCGTTCAGCTTCCCTCTGCATCGTTCGAGCGGAATTAGAATGTACGTGCGTCCGTTCGGCCTCCCTCTGCACGGTTCGTGCGGAATTCGAACGTACGAGAGTCCGTTCACCTTCCCTCTGCACCGTTCGAACGGAATTAGAACGTACGTGCGTCTGTTCGGCCTCCCTCTGCACGATTCGAGCGGAATTCGAACGTACGTGCGTCCGTTCATCTTCCATCTACACCGGTCGAGCGGAATTCGAACGTACGTGCGTCCGTTCGGACTCCTTCTGCACCGTTCAAGCGGAATTCGAACGTACGTGCGTCCGTTTGGCCTCCATCTGCACGGTTCGAGCGGAATTCGAACGTACGTGCGTCCGTTCAGCTTCCCTCTGCACCGTTCGAGCGGAATTAGAACGTACGTGCGTCCGTTCAGCCTCCCTCTGCACGGTTCGAGAGGAATTCGAACGTACGTGCGTCCGTTCATCTGCCCTCTGCACCGTTCGAGCGGAATTAGAACGTACGTGCGTCTGTTCGGCCTCCCTCTGCACGGTTCGAGCGGAATTCGAACGTACGTGCGTCCGTTCACCTTCCCTCTGCACCGTTAGAGCGGAATTCGAAAGTACGTGAGTCAATTCGGACACCTTCTGCCCCGTTCGAGCGATCTTCGAAAGTACGTGCGTCCGTTCAGCCTCCCTCTGCACCGTTCGAGGGGAATTCGAACGTACGTGCGTCCGTTCAGACTCCCTCTGCACCGTTGGTGCGGAATTCGAACGTACGTGCGTCCGTTCGGCCTCATCCGGCACCATTCTAGCGGAATTCGAACGTACGTGCATCCGTTCTGTCTCCCTCTACACCGTTCGAGCCGAATTCGAACACACGTGCGTTCATTCAACCTCCCTCTGCACCGTTCGAGCGTAAATCGAACGTACGTGCGTCCGTTCGGCTTCCATCTGCACTGTTCGAACGGAATTCGAAAGTACGTGCGTCCGTTCGGCTTCCCACTGCATCGTTCAAGCGGAATTCAAACGTATGTGCGTCCGTTCGGCCTCCCTCTGCACCGTTCGAGCGGAATTCGAACATACATCCGTCCGTTTGGCCTCTCTCTGCACCGTTCGAGGCGAATTCGAACGTACGTGCGTCAGTTCGGACTCCCTCTGTACCGTTCGATCGGAATTCAAACGTACGTGCGTCCGTTCGGCTTCCCTCTGCACCGAGCGACCGGAATTCAAACGTACATGCGTCCGTTCGGCCTCCCTCTGCACCGTTCAAGCGGAATTCGAACGTACATGCGTCTGATCAGCATCCCTCTGCACCGTTCGAGCTGAATTCCAACGTACGTGCGTCCCTTCAGCCTCACTCTGCACCGTTCGAACGGAATTCGAACGTACGTACGTCCGTTCGGCCTCCATCTGCACGGTTCGAGCGGAATTCGAACGTACGTGCGTCCGTTCACCTTCCATCTGCACCGTTCGAGCGGAATTAGAACGTACGTGCGTCCGTTCAGCCTCCCTCTGCACGGTTCGAGCGGAATTCGAACGTACGTGGGTCCGTTCATCTTCCCCCTGCACCGTTCGAGCGGAATTAGAACGTACGTGCGTCTGTTCGGCCTCCCTCTGCACGGTTCGAGCGGAATTCGAACGTACGTGCGTCCGTTCATCTTCCCTCTACACCGTTCGAGCGGAATTTGAACGTACGTGCGTCCGTTCGGTCACCCTCTGCACCTTTAGTGCGGAATTCGAAAGTACGTGCGTCCGTTCGGACTCCTTCCGCACAGTTCGAGCGATATTCGAAACTACGTGCGTCCGTTCAACCTCCCTCTGCACCGATCGAGCGCAAATCGAACGTACGTGCGTTCGTTCAACCTCCCTCTGCACCGTTCGAGCGCAAATTGAACGTACGTGCGACCGTCCAGCCTTCCTCTGCACCGTTCGAGCGGAATTCGAACGTACGTGCGTCCGGTCGGCCGCCCTCTGCACCGATCTAGCGAAATTCGAACGTGCGTGCATCCGTTCGGGCTCCATCAGCACCGTTCGAGCGGAATTTGGACGTCCGTGTGTCCGTTCGACATCCCTCTGCACCGTTCGAGCGGAATTCGAACGTACGTGCGTCCGTTCGGTCTCCATCTGCACGGTTCGAGCGGAATTCGAACGTACATGCGTCCGTTCAGCTTCCCTCTGCATCGTTCGAGCGGAATTAGAATGTACGTGCGTCCGTTCGGCCTCCCTCTGCACGGTCCGTGCGGAATTCGAACGTACGAGAGTCCGTTCGGCCTCCCTCTGCACGGTTCGATCGGAATTCGAACGTACGTGCGTCCGTTCATCTTCCCTCTACACCGTTCGAGCGGAATTTGAACGTACGTGCGTCCGTTCAGACACCCTCTGCACCGTTAGAGCGGGATTCGAAAGTACGTGCGTCCGTTCGGCCTCCCTCTGCACGATTCTAGCGGAATTCGAACGTACGTGAGTCCATTCGGACTCCTTCCGTACAGTTCGAGCGATATTCGAAACTACGTGCGTCCGTTCAGCCTCCCTATGCACAGTTCGAGAGGATTTCGAACGTACGTGCGTCCGTTCAGAATCCCTCTGCACCGTTGGAGCGGAATTCGAACGTACGTGCATCCGTTCAGCCTCCCTATGCACCGCTCGAGTGGAATTCGAACGTACGTGAGTCCATTCGGACTCCTTCCGCACAGTTCGAGCGATATTCGAAACTACGTGCGTCCGTTCAGCCTCCCTATGCTCTGTTCGAGCGGATTTCGAACGTACGTGCGTCCGTTCACCCTCCCAATGCACAGTTGGAGCGGAATTCGAAAGTACGTGCGTCCGTTCGGCCTCCCTCTGCACGGTTCGAGCGGAATTCGAACGTACGTGCGACCGTTCGGCCTCACCCGGCACCATTCAAGCTCAATTCGAACGTACGTGCATCCGTTCTGCGTCCCTCTGCACCGTTCATGCGCAAATCGGACGTAAGTGCGTCCGTTCGGTCTCCCTCTGCACGGTTCGAGCGGAAATCGAACGTACGTGAGTACGTACGGATTCCTGCTGCACCGTTCGAGCGGAATTAGAACGTACGTGCATCCGTTCGGCCTCCCTCTGCACCGTTCATGCGCAAATCGGACGTAAGTGCGTCCTTTCGGTCTCCCTCTGCACGGTTCGAGCGGAAATCGAACGTACGTGAGTCCGTACGGATTCCTGCTGCACCGTTCGACCGGAATTCGAAAGTACGTGCGTCCGTTCGGCCTACCTCTGCACAGTTCGAGCCGAATTCGAACACACGTGCGTTCGTTCAACATCCCTCTACACCGTTCGAGTGCAAATTGAACGTATGTGCGTCCGTTCAGCCTTCCTCTGCACCGTTCGAGCGGAATTCGAAAGTACGTGCGTCCGGTCGGCCGCCCTCTGCACCGATCGAGCGGAATTCGAACGTGCGTACGTTCGTTCGGGCTTCATCAGCACCGTTCGAGCGGAATTCGAACGTACGTGCGTCCGTTCGACCATCCTCTGCACCGTTCGAGCGGAATTCAAACGTGCGTGCCTCGGTAAGCCTCCCTGTGCACCGTCCGAGCGGAATTCGAACGTTCGTGCGTCCGTTCGGCCTCCCTCTCCACCGTTCGAGTAGATTTCGAACGTACAAGCGTCCATTCGCCATCCCTCTGCACGATTCGTGCGGAATTCGAACGTACGTGCGACCGTCCAGCCTTCCTCAACACCGTTCGAGCGGAATTCGAACGTACGTGCGTCCGGTCGGCCGCCCTCTGCACCGATCTAGCGGAATTCGAACGTGCGTGCATCCGTTCGGCCTTCATCAGCACCGTTCGAGCGGAATTTGAACGTCCGTGCGTCCGTTCGACCTCCCTCTGCACCGTTCGAGCGGAATTCGAACGTACGTGCGTCCGTTCGGCCTCCATCTGCACGGTTCGAGCGGAATTCGAACGTACGTGCGTCCGTTCACCTTCCATCTACACCGTTCGAACGGAATTCGAACGTACGTGCGTCCGTTCGGACTCCTTCTGCACCGTTCAAGCGGAATTCGAACGTACGTGCGTCCGTTCGGCCTCCATCTGCACGGTTCGAGCGGAATTCGAACGTACGTGCGTCCGTTCAGCTTCCCTCTGCACCGTTCGAGCGGAATTAGAACGTACGTGCGTCCGTTCGGCCTCCCTCTGCACGGTTCGAGCGGAATTCGAACGTACGTGCGTCCGTTCAACTTCCCTCTGCACCGTTCGAGCGGAATTAGAACGTACGTGCGTCTGTTCGGCCTCCCTCTGCACGGTTCGAGCGGAATTCGAACGTACGTGCGTCCGTTCATCTTCCCTCTACACCGTTCGAGCGGAATTCGAACGTACGTGCGTCCGTTCGGTGACCCTCTGCACCGTTAGAGCGGAATTCGAAAGTACGTGCGTCCGTTCGGCCTCCCTCTGCACGATTCTTCGAACGTACGTGAGTCCATTCGGACTCCTTCCGCACAGTTCGAGCGATATTCGAAACTACGTGCGTCCTTTCAGCCTCCCTATGCACCGTTGGAGCGGAATTCGAACGTACGTGCATCCGTTCAGCCTCCCTATGCACCGCTCGAGTGGAATTCGAACGTACGTGCATCCGTTCTGACTCCCTCTACCCCGTTCGACCGGAATTCGAACGTACGTGCATCCGTTCGGCATCCCTCTGCAGCGTTCATGCGCAAATCGAACGTAAGTGTGTCCGTTCGGTCTCCCTCTGCACGGTTCGAGCGGAATTCGAACGTACGTGAGTCCGTACGGACTCCTTCTGCACCGTTCGAGCGGAAATCCAAAGTACGTGCGTCCTTTCGGCCTAATTCGAACACACGTGCGTTCGTTCAACCTCTCTCTGCACCGTTCGAGCGTAAATTGAACATATGTGCGACCGTTCAGCCTTCCTCTGCACCGTTCGAGCGGAATTCTAACGTACGTGCGTCCGGTCGGCCGCCCTCTGCACCGATCGAGCGGAATTCGAACGTGCGTGCGTCCGTTCGGGCTTCATCAGCACCGTTCGAGCGGAATTCGAACGTACGTGCGTCCGTTCGGCATCCCTCTGCACCGTTCGAGCGGAATTCGAATGTACGTGCGTCCGTTCAACCTCCCTCTGCACCGATCGAGCGCAAATCGAACGTACGTGTTTTCGTTCAACCTCCCTGTGCACCGTTCGAGCGCAAATTGAACGTACGTGCGTCCGTTCAGCCTTCCTCTGCACCGTTCGAGCGGAATTCGAACGTACGTGCGTCCAGTCGGCCGCCCTCTGCACCGATCGAGCGGAATTCGAACGTGCGTGCGTCCGTTCGGGCTTCATCAGCACCGTTCGAGCGGAATTTGAACGTACGTGCGTCCGTTCGACCTCCCTCTGCACCGTTCGAGCGGAATTCGAACGTACGTGCGTCCGTTCGACCTCCATCTGCACGGTTCGAGCGGAATTCGAACGTACGTGCGTCCGTTCAGCTTCCCTCTGCACCGTTCGAGCGGAACTAGAACGTACGTGCGTCCGTTTAGCCTCCCTCTGCACGGTTCGAGCGGAATTCGAACGTACGTGCGTCCATTCATCTTCCCTCTACACCGTTCGAGCGGAATTCGAACGTACGTGCGTCCGTTCGGTCACCCTCTGCACCGTTAGAGCGGAATTCGAAAGTACGTGCGTCCGTTCGGCCTCCCTCTGCACAATTCTTCGAACGTACGTGAGTCCATTCGGACTCGTTTCGCACAGTTCGAGCGATATTCGAAACTACGTGCGTCCGTTCAGCCTCCCTATGCTCTGTTCGAGCTGATTTCGAACGTACGTGCGTCCGTTCAGCCTCCCTATGCTCAGTTCGAGCGGATTTCGAACGTACGTGCGTCCGTTCAGCCTCCCAATGCACAGTTGGAGCGGAATTCGAAAGTACGTGCGTCCGTTCGGCCTCCCTCTGCACGGTTCGAGCGGAATTCGAACGTACGTGCGACCGTTCGGCCTCACCCGGCACCATTCTAGCGCAATTCGAACGTACGTGCATCCGTTCTGCGTCCCTCTACCCCGTTCGAGCGGAATTGAACGTACGTGCATCCGTTCGGCCTCCCTCTGCACCGTTCATGCGCAAATTGGACGTAAGTGCGTCCGTTCGGTCTCCCTCTGCACGGTTCGATCGGAAATCGAACGTACGTGAGTCCGTACGGACTCCTGCTGCACCGTTCGAGCGGAATTCGAAGGTACGTGCGTCCGTTCGGCCTACCTCTGCACAGTTCGAGCCGAATTCGAACACACGTGCGTCTGTTCGGCCTCCCTCTGCACGGTTCGAGCGGAATTCGAACGTACGTGCGTCCGTTCATCTTCCCTCTGCACCGTTCGAGCGGAATTAGAACGTACGTGCGTCCGTTCGGCCTCCCTCTGCACGTTTCGAGCGGAATTCGAACGTACGTGCGTCTGTTCGGCCTCCCTCTGCACGGTTCGAGCGGAATTCGAACGTACGTGCGTCCGTTCATCTTCCCTCTACACCGTTCGAGCGGAATTCGAACGTACGTGCGTCCGTTCGGTCACCCTCTGCACCGTTAGAGCGGAATTCGAAAGTACGTGCGTCCGTTCGGCTTCCCTCTGCACGATTCTTCGAACGTACGTGAGTCCATTCGGACTCCTTCCGCACAGTTCGAGCGATATTCGAAACTACGTGCGTCCGTTCAGCCTCCCTATGCACCGTTGGAGCGGAATTCGAACGTACGTGCATCCGTTCAGCCTCCCTAGGCACCGCTCGAGTGGAATTCGAACGTACGTGCGTCCGTTCGGCCTCATCCGGCACCATTCTAGCGGAATTCGAACGTACGTGCATCCGTTCTGACTCCCTCTACCCCGTTCGACCGGAATTCGAACGTACGTGCATCCGTTCGGCATCCCTCTGCAGCGTTCATGCGCAAATCGAACGTAAGTGTGTCCGTTCGGTCTCCCTCTGCACGGTTCGAGCGGAATTCGAACGTACGTGAGTCCGTACGGACTCCTTCTGCACCGTTCGAGCGGAATTCCAAAGTACGTGCGTCCGTTCGGCCTAATTCGAACACACGTGCGTTCCTTCAACCTCTCTCTGCACCGTTCGAGCGTAAATTGAACATATGTGCGACCGTTCAGCCTTCCTCTGCACCGTTCGAGGGGAATTCGAACGTACATGCGTCCAGTCGGCCGCCCTCTGCACCGATCGAGCGGAATTCAAACGTTCGTGCGTCCGTTCGGGCTTCATCAGCACCGTTCGAGCGGAATTCGAACGTACGTGCGTCCGTTCAACCTCCCTCTGCACCGATCGAGCGCAAATCGAACGTACGTGTTTTCGTTCAACCTCCCTGTGCACCGTTCGAGCGCAAATTGAACGTACGTGCGTCCATTCAGCCTTCCTCTGCACCGTTCGAGCGGAATTCGAACGTACGTGCGGCCGGTCGGCCGCCCTCTGCACCGATCGAGCGGAATTCGAACGTGCGTGCGTCCGTTCGGGCTTCATCAGCACCGTTCGAGCGGAATTTGAACGTACGTGCGTCCGTTCGACCTCCCTCTGCACCGTTCGAGCGGAATTCGAACGTACGTGCGTCCGTTCGACCTCCATCTGCACGGTTCGAGCGGAATTCGAACGTACGTGCGTCCGTTCAGCTTCCCTCTGCACCGTTCGAGCGGAACTAGAACGTACGTGCGTCCGTTTAGCCTCCCTCTGCACGGTTCGAGCGGAATTCGAACGTACGTGCGTCCGTTCATCTTCCCTCTGCACCGTTCGAGCGGAATTACAACGTACGTGCGTCTGTTCGGCCTCCCTCTGCACGGTTCGAGCGGAATTCGAACGTACGTGCGTCCGTTCATCTTCCCTCTACACCGTTCGAGCGGAATTCGAACGTACGTGCGTCCGTTCGGTCACCCTCTGCACCGTTAGAGCGGAATTCGAAAGTACGTGCGTCCGTTCATCTGCCCTCTGCACCGTTCGAGCGGAATTAGAACGTACGTGCGTCTGTTCGGCCTCCCTCTGCACGGTTCGAGCGGAATTCGAACGTACGTGCGTCTGTTCACCTTCCCTCTGCACCGTTAGAGCGGAATTCGAAAGTACGTGAGTCAATTCGGACACCTTCTGCCCCGTTCGAGCGATATTCGAAAGTACGTGCGTCCGTTCAGCCTCCCTCTGCACGGTTCGAGCGGAATTCGAACGTACGTGCGTCCGTTCGGCCTCCCTCTGCACGGTTCGAGCGGAATTCGAACGTACGTGCGTCCGTTCGGCCTCATCCGGCAACATTCTAGCGGAATTCGAACGTACGTGCATCCGTTCTGTCTCCCTCTACACCGTTCGAGCCGAATTCGAACACACGTGCGTTCATTCAACCTCCCTCTGCACCGTTCGAGCGTAAATCGAACGTACGTGCGTCCGTTCGGCTTCCATCTGCACCGTTCGAACGGAATTCGAACGTACGTGCGTCCGTTCGGCTTCCCACTGCACCGTTCAAGCGGAATTCAAACGTATGTGCGACCGTTCGGCCTCCCTCTGCACCGTTCGAGCGGAATTCGAACGTACATCCGTCCGTTTGGCCTCCCTCTGCACCGTTCGAGGCGAATTCGAACGTACGTGCGTCAGTTCGGACTCCCTCTGTACCGTTCGATCGGAATTCAAACGTACGTGAGTCCGTTCGGCTTCCCTCTGCACCGAGCGACTGGAATTCAAACGTACATGCGTCCGTTCGGCCTCCCTCTGCACCGTTCAAGCGGAATTCGAACGTACATGCGTCTGATCAGCATCCCTCTGCATCGTTCGCGCTGAATTCCAACGTACGTGCGTCGCTTGAGCCTCCCTCTGCACCGTTCGAGCGGAATTCGAACGTACGTGCGTCCGTTCAGCATCCCTCTGCACGGTTCGAGCGGAATTCGAACGTACGTGGGTCCGTTCACCTTCCATCTACACCGTTCGAGCGGAATTCGAACGTACGTGCGTCCGTTCGGACTCCCTCTGCACCGTTCAAGCGGAATTCGAACGTACGTGCGTCCGTTCGGCCTCCATCTGCACGGTTCGAGCGGAATTCGAACGTACGTGCATCCGTTCAGCTTCCCTCTGCACCGTTCGAGCGGAATTCGAACGTACGTGCGTCCGTTCATCTTCCCTCTACACCGTTCGAGCGGAATTCGAACGTACGTGCGTCCGGTCGGCCGCCCTCTGCACCGATCGAGCGGAATTCGAACGTGCGTGCGTCCGTTCCGGCTTCATCAGCACCGTTCGACCGGAATTCGAACGTACGTGCGTCCGTTCGGCATCCCTCTGCACGGTTCCAGCGGAATTCGAACGTACGTGCGTCCGTTCAGCTTCCCTCTGCACCGTTCGAGCGGAACTAGAACGTACGTGCGTCCGTTTAGCCTCCCTCTGCACGGTTCGAGCGGAATTCGAACGTACGTGCGTTCGGTCGGCCGCCCTCTGCACCGATCGAGCGGAATTCGAAAGTACGTGCGTCCGTTCGGCCACCCTCTGCACCGTTCTAGCGGAATTCGAACGTACGTGAGTCCATTCGGACTCCTTCCGCATAGTTCGAGCGATATTCGAAACTACGTGCGTCCGTTCAGCCTCCCTATGCACCGTTGGAGCGGAATTCGAACGTACGTGCATCCGTTCAGCCTCCCTATGCACCGCTCGAGTGGAATTCGAACGTACGTGCGTCCGTTCGGCCTCATCCGGCACCATTCTAGCGGAATTCGAACGTACGTGCATCCGTTCTGACTCCCTCTACCCCGTTCGACCGGAATTCGAACGTACGTGCGTCCGTTCGGCCACCCTCTGCACCGTTCTAGCGGAATTCGAACGTACGTGAGTCCATTCGGTCTCCTTCCGCACAGTTCGAGCGATATTCGAAACTACGTGCGTCCGTTCAGCCTCCCTATGCTCAGTTCGAGCCGAATTCGAACACACGTGCGTTCGTTCAATATCCCTCTGCACCGTTCGAACGCAAATTGAACGTTCGTGCGTCCGTTCGGCCTCCCTCTCCACCGTTCGAGTAGAATTCGAACGTACATCCGTCCATTCGCCATCCCTCTGCACGATTCATGCGGAATTCGAAAATACGTGCTTCCGTTCGGCCTACATCTGCACCGTTCGTGCGGAATTAGAACGAACGTGCATCCGTTCAGGCCTCCCTCTGCACGATTCGTGCGGAATACGAACGTATTTGCGTCCGTTCGACCTCCCTAGGCAACGTTCGAGCAGAATTCCAAAATACGTGCGTACGTTCGGCCTCCCTCTGCAACGTTCGAGCGGAATTCGAACGTACGTACCTCCATTAAGCCTTCATCTACACCGTCCGAGCGGAATTCGATCATTCGTGCGTCCGTTCGGCATCCATCTCCACCGTTCGAGCGGAAATCGAACGTACGTGCGTCCATTCTACCTCCCTCTTCACCGATCGAGCGGAATTCGAACATACGTGCGTCCATTCGGCCTCCCTAGGCAAAGTTCGAGAGGAATTTGAAAATACGTGCGTCCGTTCGGCCACCCTCTGCACCGTTCGAGCGGAATTCGAAAGTACGTGCGTCCGTTCAACCTCCCTCTGCACCGATCGAGCGCAAATCGAACGTACGTGCGTTCGTTCAACCTCCCTCTGCACCGTTCGAGCGCAAATTGAACGTACGTGCGACCGTCCAGCCTTCCTCTGCACCGTTCGAGCGGAATTCGAACGTACGTGCGTCCGGTCGGCCGCCCTCTGCACCGATCTTGCGAAATTCGAACGTGCGTGCATCCGTTCGGGCTTCATCAGCACCGTTCGAGCGGAATTTGATCGTCCGTGTGTCCGTTCGACATCCCTCTGCACCGTTCGAGCGGAATTCGAACGTACGTGCGTCCGTTCGGCCTCCATCTGCACGGTTCGAGCGGAATTCGAACGTACGTGCGTCCGTTCAGCTTCCCTCTGCATCGTTCGAGCGGAATTAGAATGTACGTGCGTCCGTTCGGCCTCCCTCTGCACGGTTCGTGCGGAATTCGAACGTACGAGAGTCCGTTCACCTTCCCTCTGCACCGTTCGAACGGAATTAGAACGTACGTGCGTCTGTTCGGCCTCCCTCTGCACGATTCGAGCGGAATTCGAACGTACGTGCGTCCGTTCATCTTCCATCTACACCGGTCGAGCGGAATTCGAACGTACGTGCGTCCGTTCGGACTCCTTCTGCACCGTTCAAGCGGAATTCGAACGTACGTGCGTCCGTTTGGCCTCCATCTGCACGGTTCGAGCGGAATTCGAACGTACGTGCGTCCGTTCAGCTTCCCTCTGCACCGTTCGAGCGGAATTAGAACGTACGTGCGTCCGTTCAGCCTCCCTCTGCACGGTTCGAGAGGAATTCGAACGTACGTGCGTCCGTTCATCTGCCCTCTGCACCGTTCGAGCGGAATTAGAACGTACGTGCGTCTGTTCGGCCTCCCTCTGCACGGTTCGAGCGGAATTCGAACGTACGTGCGTCCGTTCACCTTCCCTCTGCACCGTTAGAGCGGAATTCGAAAGTACGTGAGTCAATTCGGACACCTTCTGCCCCGTTCGAGCGATCTTCGAAAGTACGTGCGTCCGTTCAGCCTCCCTCTGCACCGTTCGAGGGGAATTCGAACGTACGTGCGTCCGTTCAGACTCCCTCTGCACCGTTGGTGCGGAATTCGAACGTACGTGCGTCCGTTCGGCCTCATCCGGCACCATTCTAGCGGAATTCGAACGTACGTGCATCCGTTCTGTCTCCCTCTACACCGTTCGAGCCGAATTCGAACACACGTGCGTTCATTCAACCTCCCTCTGCACCGTTCGAGCGTAAATCGAACGTACGTGCGTCCGTTCGGCTTCCATCTGCACTGTTCGAACGGAATTCGAAAGTACGTGCGTCCGTTCGGCTTCCCACTGCATCGTTCAAGCGGAATTCAAACGTATGTGCGTCCGTTCGGCCTCCCTCTGCACCGTTCGAGCGGAATTCGAACATACATCCGTCCGTTTGGCCTCTCTCTGCACCGTTCGAGGCGAATTCGAACGTACGTGCGTCAGTTCGGACTCCCTCTGTACCGTTCGATCGGAATTCAAACGTACGTGCGTCCGTTCGGCTTCCCTCTGCACCGAGCGACCGGAATTCAAACGTACATGCGTCCGTTCGGCCTCCCTCTGCACCGTTCAAGCGGAATTCGAACGTACATGCGTCTGATCAGCATCCCTCTGCACCGTTCGAGCTGAATTCCAACGTACGTGCGTCCCTTCAGCCTCACTCTGCACCGTTCGAACGGAATTCGAACGTACGTACGTCCGTTCGGCCTCCATCTGCACGGTTCGAGCGGAATTCGAACGTACGTGCGTCCGTTCACCTTCCATCTGCACCGTTCGAGCGGAATTAGAACGTACGTGCGTCCGTTCAGCCTCCCTCTGCACGGTTCGAGCGGAATTCGAACGTACGTGGGTCCGTTCATCTTCCCCCTGCACCGTTCGAGCGGAATTAGAACGTACGTGCGTCTGTTCGGCCTCCCTCTGCACGGTTCGAGCGGAATTCGAACGTACGTGCGTCCGTTCATCTTCCCTCTACACCGTTCGAGCGGAATTTGAACGTACGTGCGTCCGTTCGGTCACCCTCTGCACCTTTAGTGCGGAATTCGAAAGTACGTGCGTCCGTTCGGACTCCTTCCGCACAGTTCGAGCGATATTCGAAACTACGTGCGTCCGTTCAACCTCCCTCTGCACCGATCGAGCGCAAATCGAACGTACGTGCGTTCGTTCAACCTCCCTCTGCACCGTTCGAGCGCAAATTGAACGTACGTGCGACCGTCCAGCATTCCTCTGCACCGTTCGAGCGGAATTCGAACGTACGTGCGTCCGGTCGGCCGCCCTCTGCACCGATCTAGCGAAATTCGAACGTGCGTGCATCCGTTCGGGCTCCATCAGCACCGTTCGAGCGGAATTTGGACGTCCGTGTGTCCGTTCGACATCCCTCTGCACCGTTCGAGCGGAATTCGAACGTACGTGCGTCCGTTCGGTCTCCATCTGCACGGTTCGAGCGGAATTCGAACGTACATGCGTCCGTTCAGCTTCCCTCTGCATCGTTCGAGCGGAATTAGAATGTACGTGCGTCCGTTCGGCCTCCCTCTGCACGGTCCGTGCGGAATTCGAACGTACGAGAGTCCGTTCACCTTCCCTCTGCACCGTTCGAACGGAATTAGAACATACGCGCGTCTGTTCGGCCTCCCTCTGCACGATTCGAGCGGAATTCGAACGTACGTGCGTCCGTTCATCTTCCATCTACACCGGTCGAGCGGAATTCGAACGTACGTGCGTCCGTTCGGACTCCTTCTGCACCGTTCAAGCGGAATTCGAACGTACGTGCGTCCGTTTGGCCTCCATCTGCACGGTTCGAGCGGAATTCGAACGTACGTGCGTCCGTTCAGCTTCCCTCTGCACCGTTCGAGCGGAATTAGAACGTATATGCGTCCGTTCAGCCTCCCTCTGCACGGTTCGAGAGGAATTCGAACGTACGTGCGTCCGTTCATCTGCCCTCTGCACCGTTCGAGCGGAATTAGAACGTACGTGCGTCTGTTCGGCCTCCCTCTGCACGGTTCGAGGGGAATTCGAACGTACGTGCGTCCGTTCACCTTCCCTCTGCACCGTTAGAGCGGAATTCGAAAGTACGTGAGTCAATTCGGACACCTTCTGCCCCGTTCGAGCGATATTCGAAAGTACGTGCGTGCGTTCAGCCTCCCTCTGCACCGTTCGAGGGGAATTCGAACGTACGTGCGTCCGTTCAGACTCCCTCTGCACCGTTGGTGCGGAATTCGAACGTACGTGCGTCCGTTCGGCCTCCCTCTGCACGGTTCGAGCGGAATTCGAACGTACGTGCGTCCGTTCGGCCTCATCCGGCACCATTCTAGCGGAATTCGAACGTACGTGCATCCGTTCTGTCTCCCTCTACACCGTTCGAGCCGAATTCGAACACACGTGCGTTCATTCAACCTCCCTCTGCACCGTTCGAGCGTAAATCGAACGTACGTGCGTCCGTTCGGCTTCCATCTGCACTGTTCGAACGGAATTCGAACGTACGTGCGTCCGTTCGGCTTCCCACTGCATCGTTCAAGCGGAATTCAAACGTATGTGCGTCCGTTCGGCCTCCCTCTGCACCGTTCGAGCGGAATTCGAACATACATCCGTCCGTTTGGCCTCCCTCTGCACCGTTCGAGGCGAATTCGAAAGTACGTGCGTCAGTTCGGACTCCTTCTGTACCGTTCGATCGGAATTCAAACGTATGTGCGTCCGTTCGGCTTCCCTCTGCATCGAGCGACCGGAATTCAAACGTACATGCGTCCGTTCGGCCTCCCTCTGCACCGTTCAAGCGGAATTCGAACGTACATGCGTCTGATCAGCATCCCTCTGCATCGTTCGAGCTGAATTCCAACGTACGTGCGTCCCTTCAGCCTCCTTCTGCACCGTTCGAACGGAATTCGAACGTACGTACGTCCGTTCGGCCTCCATCTGCACGGTTCGAGCGGAATTCGAACGTACGTGCGTCCGTTCACCTTCCATCTGCACCGTTCGAGCGGAATTAGAACGTACGTGCGTCCGTTCAGCCTCCCTCTGCACGGTTCGAGCGGAATTCGAACGTACGTGGGTCCGTTCATCTTCCCTCTGCACCGTTCGAGCGGAATTAGAACGTACGTGCGTCTGTTCGGCCTCCCTCTGCACGGTTCGAGCGGAATTCGAACGTACGTGCGTCCGTTCATCTTCCCTCTACACCGTTCGAGCGGAATTTGAACGTACGTGCGTCCGTTCGGTCACCCTCTGCACCTTTAGTGCGGAATTCGAAAGTACGTGCGTCCGTTCGGACTCCTTCCGCACAGTTCGAGCGATATTCGAAACTACGTGCGTCCGTTCAGCCTCCCTATGCACAGTTCGAGAGGATTTCGAACGTACGTGCGTCCGTTCAGAATCCCACTGCATCGTTGGAACGGAATTCGAACGTACGTGCATCCGTTCAGCCTCCCTATGCACCGCTCGAGTGGAATTCGAACGTACGTGAGTCCATTCGGACTCCTTCCGCACAGTTCGAGCGATATTCGAAACTACGTGCGTCCGTTAAGCCTCCCTATGCTCTGTTCGAGCGGATTTCGAACGTACGTGCGTCCGTTCAGCCTCCCTATGCTCAGTTCGAGCGGATTTCGAAAGTACGTGCGTCCGTTCTGCCTCCCTCTGCACGGTTCGAGCGGAATTCGAACGTACGTGCGACCGTTCGGCCTCACCCGGCACCATTCTAGGGCAATTCGGACGTACGTGCATCCGTTCTGCGTCCCTCTACCCCGTTCGAGCGGAATTAGAACGTACGTGCATCCGTTCGGCCTCCCTCTGCACCGTTCATGCGCAAATCGGACGTAAGTGCGTCCGTTTGGTCTCCCTCTGCACGGTTCGAGCGGAAATCGAACGTACGTGAGTCCGTTCGAACTCCTGCTGCACCGTTCGAGCGGAATTCGAAAGTGCGTGCGTCCGTTCGGCCTACCTCTGCACAGTTCGAGCCGAATTCGAACACACGTGCGTTCGTTCAACATCCCTCTACACCGTTCGAGTGCAAATTGAACGTATGTGCGTCCGTTCAGCCTTCCTCTGCACCGTTCGAGCGGAATTCGAAAGTACGTGCGTCCGGTGTGCCGCCCTCTGCACCGATCGAGCGGAATTCGAACGTGCGTGCGTCCGTTCGGGCTTCATCAGCACCGTTCGAGCGGAATTCGAACGTACGTGCGTCCGTTCGTCCTCCCTCTGCACCGTTCGAGCGGAATTCAAACGTGCGTGCCTCGGTAAGCCTCCCTGTGCACCGTTCGAGCGGAATTCGAACGTTCGTGCGTCCGTTCGGCCTCCCTCTCCACCGTTCGAGTAGAATTCGAACGTACAAGCGTCCATCCGCCATCCCTCTGCACGATTCGTGCGGAATTCGAACGTACGTGCGACCGTCCAACCTTCCTCTACACCGTTCGAGCGGAATTCGAACGTACGTGCGTCCGGTCGGCCTCCCTCTGCACCGATCTAGCGGAATTCGAACGTGCGTGCATCCGTTCGGGCTTCATCAGCACCGTTCGAGCGGAATTTGAACGTCCGTGCGTCCGTTCGACCTCCCTCTGCACCGTTCGAGCGGAATTCGAACGTACGTGCGTCCGTTCGGCCTCCATCTGCACGGTTCGAGCGGAATTCGAACGTACGTGCGTCCGTTCACCTTCCATCTACACCGTTCGAGCGGAATTCGAACGTACGTGCGTCCGTTCGGATTCCTTCTGCACCGTTCAAGCGGAATTCGAACGTACGTGCGTCCGTTCGGCCTCCATCTGCACGGTTCGAGCGGAATTCGAACGTACGTGCGTCCGTTCAGGTTCCCTCTGCACCGTTCGAGCGTAATTAGAACGTACGTGCGTCCGTTCGGCCTCCCTCTGCACGGTCCGAGCGGAATTCGAACGTACGTGCGTCCGTTCAACTTCCCTCTGCACCGTTCGAGCGGAATTAGAACGTACGTGCGTCTGTTCGGCCTCCCTCTGCACGGTTCGAGCGGAATTCGAACGTACGTGCGTCCGTTCATCTTCCCTCTACACCGTTCGAGCGGAATTCGAACGTACAAGCGTCCATTCGCCATCCCTCTGCACGATTCGTGCGGAATTCGAACGTACGTGCGACCGTCCAGCCTTCCTCTACACCGTTCGAGCGGAATTCGAACGTACGTGCGTCCGGTCGGCCGCCCTCTGCACCGATCTAGCGGAATTCGAACGTGCGTGCATCCGTTCGGGCTTCATCAGCACCGTTCGAGCGGAATTTGAACGTCCGTGCGTCCGTTCGACCTCCCTCTGCACCGTTCGAGCGGAATTCGAACGTACGTGCGTCCGTTCGGCCTCCATCTGCAGGGTTCGAGCGGAATTCGAACGTACGTGCGTCCGTTCACCTTCCATCTACACCGTTCGAGCGGAATTCGAACGTACGTGCGTCCGTTCGGACTCCTTCTGCACCGTTCAAGCGGAATTCGAACGTACGTGCGTCCGTTCGACCTCCATCTGCACGGTTCGAGCGGAATTCGAACGTACGTGCGTCCGTTCAGCTTCCCTCTGCACCGTTCGAGCGGAATTAGAACGTACGTGCGTCCGTTCGGCCTCCCTCTGCACGGTTCGAGCGGAATTCGAACGTACGTGCGTCCGTTCAACTTCCCTCTGCACCGTTCGAGCGGAATTAGAACGTACGTGCGTCTGTTCGGCCTCCCTCTGCACGGTTCGAGCGGAATTCGAACGTACGTGCGTCCGTTCATCTTCCCTCTACACCGTTCGAGCGGAATTCGAACGTACGTGCGTCCGTTCGGTCACCCTCTGCACCGTTAGAGCGGAATTCGAAAGTACGTGCGTCCGTTCGGCCTCCCTCTGCACGTTTCTAGCGGAATTCGAACGTACGTGAGTCCATTCGGACTCCTTCCGCACAGTTCGAGCGATATTCGAAACTACGTGCGTCCGTTCAGCCTCCCTATGCACCGTTGGAGCGGAATTCGAACGTACGTGCATCCGTTCAGCCTCCCTATGCACCGCTCGAGTGTAATTCGAACGTACGTGCGTCCGTTCGGCCTCATCCGGCACCATTCTAGCGGAATTCGAACGTACGTGCATCCGTTCTGACTCCCTCTACCCCGTTCGACCGGAATTCGAACGTACGTGCATCCGTTCGGCATCCCTCTGCAGCGTTCATGCGCAAATCGAACGTAAGTGTGTCCGTTCGGTCTCCCTCTGCACGGTTCGAGCGGAATTCGAACGTACGTGAGTCCGTACGGACTCCTTCTGCACCGTTCGAGCGGAATTCCAAAGTACGTGCGTCCGTTCGGCCTAATTCGAACACACGTGCGTTCGTTCAACCTCTCTCTGCACCGTTCGAGCGTAAATTGAACATATGTGCGACCGTTCAGCCTTTCTCTGCACCGTTCGAGCGGAATTCGAACGTACGTGCGTCCGGTCGGCCGCCCTCTGCACCGATCGAGCGGAATTCGAACGTACGTGCGTCCGTTCGGGCTTCATCAGCACCGTTCGAGCGGAATTCGAACGTACGTGCGTCCGTTCGGCATCCCTCTGCACCGTTCGAGCGGAATTCGAACGTACGTGCGTCCGTTCAACCTCCCTGTGCACCGTTCGAGCGCAAATTGAACGTACGTGCGTCCGTTCAGCCTTCCTCTGCACCGTTCGAGCGGAATTCGAACGTACGTGCGTCCGGTCGGCCGCCCTCTGCACCGATCGAGCGGAATTCGAACGTGCGTGCGTCCGTTCGGGCTTCATCAGCACCGTTCGAGCGGAATTTGAACGTACGTGCGTCCGTTCGACCTCCCTCTGCACCGTTCGAGCGGAATTCGAACGTACGTGCGTCCGTTCGACCTCCATCTGCACGGTTCGAGCGGAATTCGAACGTACGTGCGTCCGTTCAGCTTCCCTCTGCACCGTTCGAGCGGAACTAGAACGTACGTGCGTCCGTTTAGCCTCCCTCTGCACGGTTCGAGCGGAATTCGAACGTACGTGCGTCCGGTCGGCCGCCCTCTGCACCGATCGAGCGGAATTCGAAAGTACGTGCGTCCGTTCGGCTTCCCTCTGCACCGTTCTAGCGGAATTCGAACGTACGTGAGTCCATTCGGACTCCTTCCGCACAGTTCGAGCGATATTCGAAACTACGTGCGTCCGTTCAGCCTCCCTATGCTCAGTTCGAGCGGATTTCGAACGTACGTGCATCCGTTCAGCCTTCCAATGCACACTTGGAGCGGAATTCGAACGTACGTGCGTCCGTTCGGCCTCCCTCTGCACCGCTCGAGTGGAATTCGAAAGTACGTGCGTCCGTTCGGCCTCCCTCTGCACGGTTCGAGCGGAATTCGAACGTACGTGCGACCGTTCGGCCTCACCCGGCACCATTCTAGCGGAATTCGAACGTACGTGCATCCGTTCTGCCTCCCTCTACCCCGTTCGAGCGGAATTAGAACGTACGTGCCTCCGTTCGGCCTCCCTCTACACCGTTCATGCGCAAATCGGACGTAAGTGCGTCCGTTCGGTCTCCGTCTGCTCGGTTCGAGCGGAAATCGAACGTACGTGAGTCCGTACGGACTCCTTCTGCACCGTTCGAGCGGAATTCGAAAGTACGTGCGTCCGTTCGGCTTACCTCTGCACAGTTCGAGCCGAATTCGAACACACGTGCGTTCGTTCAATATCCCTCTGCACCGTTCGAACGCAAATTGAACGTATGTGCGTCTGTTCAGCCTTCCTTCTTCAGCCTACGTGCGTCCGGTCGGCCGCCCTCTGCACCGATCGAGCGGAATTCGAACGTGCTTGCGTCCGTTCGGGCTTCATCAGCACCGTTCGAGCGGAATTCGAACGTACGTGCGTCCGTTCGACCTCCCTCTGCACCGTTCGAGCGGAATTCGAACGTGTGTGCCTCGGTAAGCCTCCCTGTGCACCGTCCGAGCGGAATTCGAACGTTCGTGCGCCCGTTCGGCCTCACTCTCCACCGTTCGAGTAGAATTCGAACGTACAAGCGTCCATTCGCCATCCCTCTGCACGATTCGTGCGGAATTCGAACGTTGCCTAGGGATGCCGGTCGATATTCGAAAGTACGTGCGTCCGTTCAGCCTCACTCTGCACCGTTCGAGCGGAATTCGAACGTACGTGCGTCCGTTCAGACTCCCTCTGCACCGTTGGTGCGGAATTCGAAAGTACGTGCCTCTGTTCGGCCTCCCTCTGCACGGTTCGAGCGGAATTCGAACGTACGTGCGTCCGTTCAGCCTCCCTATGCACCGCTCGAGTGTAATTCGAACGTACGTGCGTCCGTTCGGCCTCATCCGGCACCATTCTAGCGGAATTCGAACGTACGTGCATCCGTTCTGACTCCCTCTACCCCGTTCGACCGGAATTCGAACGTACGTGCATCCGTTCGGCATCCCTCTGCAGCGTTCATGCGCAAATCGAACGTAAGTGTGTCCGTTCGGTCTCCCTCTGCACGGTTCGAGCGGAATTCGAACGTACGTGAGTCCGTACGGACTCCTTCTGCACCGTTCGAGCGGAATTCCAAAGTACGTGCGTCCGTTCGGCCTAATTCGAACACACGTGCGTTCGTTCAACCTCTCTCTGCACCGTTCGAGCGTAAATTGAACATATGTGCGACCGTTCAGCCTTTCTCTGCACCGTTCGAGCGGAATTCGAACGTACGTGCGTCCGGTCCGCCGCCCTCTGCACCGATCGAGCGGAATTCGAACGTACGTGCGTCCGTTCGGGCTTCATCAGCACCGTTCGAGCGGAATTCGAACGTACGTGCGTCCGTTCGGCATCCCTCTGCACCGTTCGAGCGGAATTCGAACGTACGTGCGTCCGTTCAACCTCCCTGTGCACCGTTCGAGCGCAAATTGAACGTACGTGCGTCCGTTCAGCCTTCCTCTGCACCGTTCGAGCGGAATTCGAACGTACGTGCGTCCGGTCGGCCGCCCTCTGCACCGATCGAGCGGAATTCGAACGTGCGTGCGTCCGTTCGGGCTTCATCAGCACCGTTCGAGCGGAATTTGAACGTACGTGCGTCCGTTCGACCTCCCTCTGCACCGTTCGAGCGGAATTCGAACGTACGTGCGTCCGTTCGACCTCCATCTGCACGGTTCGAGCGGAATTCGAACGTACGTGCGTCCGTTCAGCTTCCCTCTGCACCGTTCGAGCGGAACTAGAACGTACGTGCGTCCGTTTAGCCTCCCTCTGCACGGTTCGAGCGGAATTCGAACGTACGTGCGTCCGGTCGGCCGCCCTCTGCACCGATCGAGCGGAATTCGAAAGTACGTGCGTCCGTTCGGCTTCCCTCTGCACCGTTCTAGCGGAATTCGAACGTACGTGAGTCCATTCGGACTCCTTCCGCACAGTTCGAGCGATATTCGAAACTACGTGCGTCCGTTCAGCCTCCCTATGCTCAGTTCGAGCGGATTTCGAACGTACGTGCATCCGTTCAGCCTTCCAATGCACACTTGGAGCGGAATTCGAACGTACGTGCGTCCGTTCGGCCTCCCTCTGCACCGCTCGAGTGGAATTCGAAAGTACGTGCGTCCGTTCGGCCTCCCTCTGCACGGTTCGAGCGGAATTCGAACGTACGTGCGACCGTTCGGCCTCACCCGGCACCATTCTAGCGGAATTCGAACGTACGTGCATCCGTTCTGCCTCCCTCTACCCCGTTCGAGCGGAATTAGAACGTACGTGCCTCCGTTCGGCCTCCCTCTACACCGTTCATGCGCAAATCGGACGTAAGTGCGTCCGTTCGGTCTCCGTCTGCTCGGTTCGAGCGGAAATCGAACGTACGTGAGTCCGTACGGACTCCTTCTGCACCGTTCGAGCGGAATTCGAAAGTACGTGCGTCCGTTCGGCTTACCTCTGCACAGTTCGAGCCGAATTCGAACACACGTGCGTTCGTTCAATATCCCTCTGCACCGTTCGAACGCAAATTGAACGTATGTGCGTCTGTTCAGCCTTCCTTCTTCAGCCTACGTGCGTCCGGTCGGCCGCCCTCTGCACCGATCGAGCGGAATTCGAACGTGCTTGCGTCCGTTCGGGCTTCATCAGCACCGTTCGAGCGGAATTCGAACGTACGTGCGTCCGTTCGACCTCCCTCTGCACCGTTCGAGCGGAATTCGAACGTGTGTGCCTCGGTAAGCCTCCCTGTGCACCGTCCGAGCGGAATTCGAACGTTCGTGCGCCCGTTCGGCCTCACTCTACACCGTTCGAGTAGAATTCGAACGTACAAGCGTCCATTCGCCATCCCTCTGCACGATTCGTGCGGAATTCGAACGTTGCCTAGGGATGCCGGTCGATATTCGAAAGTACGTGCGTCCGTTCAGCCTCACTCTGCACCGTTCGAGCGGAATTCGAACGTACGTGCGTCCGTTCAGACTCCCTCTGCACCGTTGGTGCGGAATTCGAAAGTACGTGCCTCTGTTCGGCCTCCCTCTGCACGGTTCGAGCGGAATTCGAACGTACGTGCGTCCGTTCAGCCTCCCTATGCACCGCTCGAGTGTAATTCGAACGTACGTGCGTCCGTTCGGCCTCATCCGGCACCATTCTAGCGGAATTCGAACGTACGTGCATCCGTTCTGACTCCCTCTACCCCGTTCGACCGGAATTCGAACGTACGTGCATCCGTTCGGCATCCCTCTGCAGCGTTCATGCGCAAATCGAACGTAAGTGTGTCCGTTCGGTCTCCCTCTGCACGGTTCGAGCGGAATTCGAACGTACGTGAGTCCGTACGGACTCCTTCTGCACCGTTCGAGCGGAATTCCAAAGTACGTGCGTCCGTTCGGCTTAATTCGAACACACGTGCGTTCGTTCATCCTCTCTCTGCACCGTTCGAGCGTAAATTGAACATATGTGCGACCGTTCAGCCTTTCTCTGCACCGTTCGAGCGGAATTCGAACGTACGTGCGTCCGGTCCGCCGCCCTCTGCACCGATCGAGCGGAATTCGAACGTACGTGCGTCCGTTCGGGCTTCATCAGCACCGTTCGAGCGGAATTCGAACGTACGTGCGTCCGTTCGGCATCCCTCTGCACCGTTCGAGCGGAATTCGAACGTACGTGCGTCCGTTCAACCTCCCTGTGCACCGTTCGAGCGCAAATTGAACGTACGTGCGTCCGTTCAGCCTTCCTCTGCACCGTTCGAGCGGAATTCGAACGTACGTGCGTCCGGTCGGCCGCCCTCTGCACCGATCGAGCGGAATTCGAACGTGCGTGCGTCCGTTCGGGCTTCATCAGCACCGTTCGAGCGGAATTTGAACGTACGTGCGTCCGTTCGACCTCCCTCTGCACCGTTCGAGCGGAATTCGAACGTACGTGCGTCCGTTCGACCTCCATCTGCACGGTTCGAGCGGAATTCGAACGTACGTGCGTCCGTTCAGCTTCCCTCTGCACCGTTCGAGCGGAACTAGAACGTACGTGCGTCCGTTTAGCCTCCCTCTGCACGGTTCGAGCGGAATTCGAACGTACGTGCGTCCGGTCGGCCGCCCTCTGCACCGATCGAGCGGAATTCGAAAGTACGTGCGTCCGTTCGGCTTCCCTCTGCACCGTTCTAGCGGAATTCGAACGTACGTGAGTCCATTCGGACTCCTTCCGCACAGTTCGAGCGATATTCGAAACTACGTGCGTCCGTTCAGCCTCCCTATGCTCAGTTCGAGCGGATTTCGAACGTACGTGCATCCGTTCAGCCTTCCAATGCACACTTGGAGCGGAATTCGAACGTACGTGCGTCCGTTCGGCCTCCCTCTGCACCGCTCGAGTGGAATTCGAAAGTACGTGCGTCCGTTCGGCCTCCCTCTGCACGGTTCGAGCGGAATTCGAACGTACGTGCGACCGTTCGGCCTCACCCGGCACCATTCTAGCGGAATTCGAACGTACGTGCATCCGTTCTGCCTCCCTCTACCCCGTTCGAGCGGAATTAGAACGTACGTGCCTCCGTTCGGCCTCCCTCTACACCGTTCATGCGCAAATCGGACGTAAGTGCGTCCGTTCGGTCTCCGTCTGCTCGGTTCGAGCGGAAATCGAACGTACGTGAGTCCGTACGGACTCCTTCTGCACCGTTCGAGCGGAATTCGAAAGTACGTGCGTCCGTTCGGCTTACCTCTGCACAGTTCGAGCCGAATTCGAACACACGTGCGTTCGTTCAATATCCCTCTGCACCGTTCGAACGCAAATTGAACGTATGTGCGTCTGTTCAGCCTTCCTTCTTCAGCCTACGTGCGTCCGGTCGGCCGCCCTCTGCACCGATCGAGCGGAATTCGAACGTGCTTGCGTCCGTTCGGGCTTCATCAGCACCGTTCGAGCGGAATTCGAACGTACGTGCGTCCGTTCGACCTCCCTCTGCACCGTTCGAGCGGAATTCGAACGTGTGTGCCTCGGTAAGCCTCCCTGTGCACCGTCCGAGCGGAATTCGAACGTTCGTGCGCCCGTTCGGCCTCACTCTCCACCGTTCGAGTAGAATTCGAACGTACAAGCGTCCATTCGCCATCCCTCTGCACGATTCGTGCGGAATTCGAACGTTGCCTAGGGATGCCGGTCGATATTCGAAAGTACGTGCGTCCGTTCAGACTCACTCTGCACCGTTCGAGCGGAATTCGAACGTACGTGCGTCCGTTCAGACTCCCTCTGCACCGTTGGTGCGGAATTCGAAAGTACGTGCCTCTGTTCGGCCTCCCTCTGCACGGTTCGAGCGGAATTCGAACGTACGTGCGTCCGTTCGGCCTCATCCGGCACCATTCTAGCGGAATTCGAACGTACGTGCATCCGTTCTGTCTCCCTCTACACCGTTCGAGCCGAATTCGAACACACGTGCGTTCATTCAACCTCCCTCTGCACCGTTCGAGCGTAAATCGAACGTACGTGCGTCCGTTCGGCTTCCATCTGCACCGTTCGAACGCACGTGCGTCCGTTCGGCTTCCCACTGCACCGTTCAAGCGGAAATCGAACGTATGTGCGTCCGTTCGGCCTCCCTCTGCACCGTTCGAGCGGAATTCGAACGTACATCCGTCCGTTTGGCCTCCCTCTGCACCGTTCGAGGCGAATTCGAACGTACGTGCGTCAGTTCGGACTCCCTCTGTACCGTTCGATCGGAATTCAAACGTACGTGCGTCCATTCGGCCTCCCTCTGCACCGTTCAAGCGGAATTCGAACGTACATGCGTCTGATCAGCATCCCTCTGCACCGTTCGAGCGGAATTCGAACGTACGTACGTCCGTTCGGCCTACCTCTAAACCGTTCGAGCGGAATTCAAACGTACGTGCGTCCGTTCCGCCTCCCTCTGCACCATTCGAGCGGAATTCAAACGTACGTGTGTCCGTTCGACCTCCCTCTGCACCGTTCGAGCGGAATTCGAACGTACGTACGTCCGTTCGGCCTCCCTTTGCACCGTTCGTGCGAAATGTAAACGAACGTGCCCCCGTTTAGCCTCCCTGTGCACCGTCCGAGCGGAATTCGAACGTACGTGCGTCCGTTCGGCCTACCTCTGCACCGTTCGAGAGGATTTCGGACGTACGTGAGTCCGTTCGGCCTCCCTCTGTACGATTCGAGCGGAATTCGAACGTACGTGCGTCCGTTCGGCCTCCATCTGCACCGTACGAACGGAATTCGAGCGTACTTGCTTCCGTCTAGCCTCCATCTCCACCGTTCAGGCTCTATCTGCACCGTTCGAGCGGACTTCGAACATTCGTGCGTTCGTTCGGCCTCCCTCTGCACCGTTCGAGCGGAATTCGAACGTACGTGCGTCCGTTCGACCAACCTCTGCACCGTTCGAGCGGAATTCGAACGTACGTCCGTCCGTTTGGCCTCCCTCTGCACCGTTCGAGCGGAATTCGAACGTACGTGCGTCCGTTCGGCTTCCATCTGCACCGTTCGATCGGAATTCAAACGTACGTGCGTCTGTTCGGCTTCCCTCTGCATCGAGCGAGCGGAATTCGAATGTACATGCGTCCGTTCGGCCTCCCTCTGCACCGTTCGAGCGGAATTCGAATATACGTGCGTACGTTAAGACTTCCTCTGCACCGTTCGAGAGGAATTCGAACGTACGTGCGATTGTTCGGCCTCCCTCTGCAGCGTTCGAGCGGAATTCGAATGTGCATGCGTCCGTTCGGCCCCGTCTGCACCATTCGTGAGGAATTAAAACGTACGTGAGTCCGTTCGGCCTCAGTATGCACCGTACGAGCGGAATTCGAATGTACGTTCTTGCGTTAAGCCTCCGTCTGCACCGTCCGCGCGGAATTCGAACGTACGTGCGCCCGTTCGACTTCCTTCTGCAACGTTCGAGCGGAATTCGAACGTACGTGTGTCCGTTTGGTCTCCCTCTGCACCGTTTCAGTGGAATTCGAACATACGTGCCTCCGTTAAGCCTCCCTCTGCACCGTCCGAGCGGAATTCAAACGTACGTGCCTCCGTTCGGCCTCTCTCTGCACAGGTCGAGCGGAATTCAAACGTACGTGCGTCCGTTCCCCCTCCCTCTGCGCCGTTCGAGCGGAATTCGAACGTACGTAGGTCCGTTCACCATCCCTCTGCACCGCTAAAGCGGAATTCAAATGTACGTGCGTCCCTTCGGCCTCCCTCTGCACCGTTTGAGAGGAATTCGAACGTACGTGAGTCCGATCGGCCTTGCACTGCACCGTTGGAGCAGAATTGGAACGTACGTGCGTCCGTTCGGATTTCTCTGCGCTGTTGAGTGGAATTCGAACGTACGTGCGTCCGTTCGGCATCCCTCTGCACCGTTCGAGAGGAATTCGAACGTACGTGCGATTGTTCGGCCTCCCTCTGCAGCGTTCGAGCGGAATTCGAATGTACATGCGTCCGTTCGGCCCCGTCTGCACCATTCGTGAGGAATTCGAAAGTACGTGAGTCCGTTCGGCCTCCCTCTGCACGGTTCGAGCGGAATTCGAACGTACGTGCGACCGTTCGGCCTCACCCGGCACCATTCTAGCGGAATTCGAACGTACGTGCATCCGTTCTCCCTCCCTCTACCCCGTTCGAGCGGAATTAGAACGTACGTGCATCCGTTCGGCCTCCCTCTGCACCGTTCATGCGCAAATCGGACGTAAGTGCGTCCGTTCGGTCTCCCTCTGCACGGTTCGAGCCGAATTCGAACACACGCGGAATTCGAACGTACATCCCTCCGTTTGGCTTCCCTCTGCACCGTTCGAGCGGAATTCGAACGTACGTGCGTCCGTTCGGCTTCCATCTGCACCGTTCGATCGGAATTCAAACGTACGTGCGTCTGTTCGGCTTCCCTCTGCATCGAGCGAGCGGAATTCGAATGTACATGCGTCTGTTCGGCCTCCCTCTGCACCGTTCGAGCGGAATTCGAATATACGTGCGTACGTTAAGACTTCCTCTGCTCCGTTCGAGAGGAATTCGAACGTACGTGCGATTGTTCGGCCTCCCTCTGCAGCGTTCGAGCGGAATTCGAATGTACATGCGTCCGTTCGGCCCCGTCTGCACCATTCGTGAGGAATTCGAAAGTACGTGAGTCGTTCGGCCTCACTCTGCACCGTACGAGCGGAATTCGAATGTACGTTCCTGCGTTAAGCCTCCGTCTGCACCGTCCGCGGGGAATTCGAACGTACGTGCGCCCGTTCGACTTCCCTCTGCAACGTTCGAATTCCGTTCGAACGTACGTGTGTCCGTTTGGTCTCCCTCTGCACCGTTTCAGTGGAATTCGAACGTACGTGCCTCCGTTGAGCCTCCCTCTGCACCATCCGAGCGGAATTCAAACGTTAGTGCGTCCGTTCGGCCTACCTCTGCACAGTTCGAGTGGAATTCGAACGTACGTGCCTCCGTTCGGCCTCTCTCTGCACAGGTCTAGCGGAATTCCAACGTACGTGCGTCCCTTCAGCCTGCCTCTGCACCGTTCGAGCGGAATTCGAACGTACGTCCGTCCGTTCGGCCTACCTCTAAACCGTTCGAGCGGAATTCAAACGTACGTTCGTCCGTTCTGTCTCCCTCTACAACGTTCGAGCGAAATTCGAACGTACGTGCGTCCGTTCGTTCTCCCTCTGTACCGTTCGATCGGAATTCAAACGTACGTGCGTCTGTTCGGCCTCCCTCTGCACCGTTCGATTAGAAATCGAACGTACGTGCGACCGATCGGCATACCTCTGCATTGTTCGAACGGAATTCGAACGTACGTGCCTCCAATCGGCTTCCCTCTGCACCGTTCGAGCGGAATTCGAACGTACGTGCCTCCAATCGGCTTCCCTCTGCACCGTTCGAGCGGAATTCAGACGTTCGTGCGTCCGTTCGACCTTCTTCTGCACCGTTCGTGCGGAATTCGAACGTACGTGCGTCCGTTCCGCACACCTCTACACCGTTCGACCGAAATTCAGACGTTCGTGCGTCCGTTCGACCTCCTTCTGCACCGTTCGTGCGGAATTCGAACGGACGTGCGTCCGTTCGGGCTCCCTCTGCACCGTTCAAGCAGAATTCCAACGTACGTGCGTCCGTTGGGACTCCCTCTGCACTGTTCGACCGAAATTCGAACGTACGTTCGTCCGTTCCGCATTCCTCTACGCCGTTCGAGCGGAATTTGAAAGTACGTTCGTCCGTTCGACCTCCCTCTCTACCGTTCGATCGGAATTCAAACGTACGTGCGTCCGTTCGGCTTCCCTCTGCACCGATCCAGCGGAATTCGAACGTACATGCGTCCGTTCGGCCACTCTCTGTACCGATCGATCGGAATTCGAACGTTCGTGCGTCCGTTCGGCTTACTTCTGCACCGTTCGAGAGGAATTCGAACGTTCGTGCGTCCGTTCGGCCTTCATCTGTACCGTTCGATCGGAATTCAAACGTACGTGTGTCTGTTCGGCTAACCTCTGCACCGTTGGAGCAGAATTCGAACGGTCGTGCGTCCGTTCGGCCTACCTCTGCATTGTTCGAACGGAATTCGAACGTACGTGCGTCCTGTCGACCTCCCTCTACACCGTTCGAGCGGAATTCGAACGAAAATGCGTCCATTCGGCCTCCCTCTGCACCGTTCGGGCGGAAATCGAACGGATGTGCGTCCGTTCGGCGTCCCTCTGCACCGTTCGAGCGGAATTCGAACGTTCTTGCGTCCGTTCGGCATTCCTCTGCACCATTCGATCGGAAATCGAAAGTATGTGCGTCCGTTCGGCCTCCCTCTGCACCGTTCGAGCAGAATTCGAACGTACGTGCGTCCGTTCGGCTTCCCTCTGCACCGTTCGAGCGGAATTCGAACGTACGTGCGTCCGTTCGGCCTCCCTGTGCATCGTTCGAACGAAATGAGAACGTACGTTCGTCCCTTCCGCCACCCTCTACGCCGTTCGAGCGGAATTTGAAAGTACGTGCGTCCGTTCGGCCTCCCTCTGCACCGATCGAGCGGAATTCGAACGTACATGCGTCCGTTCGGCCTCCCTCTACACCGTTCGAGCGGAATTCGAACGTACGTGCGTCCATTCAGCCTCCCTCTGCAACGTTCGAGCTGAAATCGAAAGTATGTTCGTCCGTTCGGCCTCCCTCTGCACCGTTCGAGCGGAATTCGAACGTACGTGAGAGCGTTCGGCCTCCCTCTACACCGTTCGAGCGGAATTCGAAAGTACGTTCGTCCGTTCGGCCTCCCTCTGCACCGTTCGAGCGGAATTCGAACGTATGTGCGTCCGTTCGGCCTCCCTCTGCACCGTTCGAGCGGAATTCGAACGTACGTGCGTCCGTTCGGCCCCCCTCTACACCGTTCGAGCGGAATTCGAACGTAAGTGCGTCCATTCGGCCTCCCTCTGCACCGTTCGAGCGGAATTCCAACATTCAAGTATCCGTTCGGTCTCTCTCTGCACCATTCGAGCTGAATTCGAACGTTTGTGCCACCGTTAAGCCTCCCTCTGCACCTTCCCAGCGGAATCCGTACGGCCTACATTTGCACCGTTCGTGAGGAATTCGAACGTACGTGCGACCGTTCGGCATCCCTCTTCAGCGTTCGAGCGGAATTCGAACGTACATGCGTCCGTTCGGCAAACCTATGCACCGTTCAACCGAAATTTAAACAATCGTGCGTCCGATCGATCTCCCTCTACAACGTTCGAGCGGAATTCGAACGTACGTGCGTCCGTTCGGCCTTCCTCTACACCGTTCGAGCGGAATTGGAACGTACGTGCGTCCATTCGGCCTCCCTCCGCACCATTCGAGCGGAATTGGGACGTACGTATGTCCATTCTGCCTCCCTCTGCACCGTTCAAGCGGAATTCGAACATGCATGCGTCTGTTCCGTCTCTCTCTGCACCATTCGAGCTGAATTCGAACGTTTGTGCCACAGTTAAGCCTCCCTCTGCACCTTCCCAGCGGAATTCGAACGTTCGTGCGTCCGTACGGCCTACATCTGCACCGTTCGTGAGGCATTCGAACGTACGTGCATCCGATCGACCTCCCTCGGCACCGTTCGAGCGGAATTTGAACGGACCTGCGTCCGCTCGGCCTCCCTCTGCACCGTTCGAGCGGAATTCGAACGTACATGCGCCTGATCGGTATCCCTCTACACGGTTCGACCGAAATTCGAACATTCGTGCGTGCGTTCGACCTCCTTCTGCACCGTTCGAGCGGAATTCGAACGTACGTGCGTATGTTCGGCATCCCTCTGCATTGTTCGACCGAAATTCGAACATTCGTGCGTCCGTTCGACGTCCCTCTGCACCGTTCGTGAGAAATTCGAAAGTACGTGCGACCGTTCGGCCTCCCTCCGCATTGTTCGAACGGAATTCGACCGTAAGTGCGTCCGTTCGACCTCCCTCCGCATTGTTCGAACGGAATTCGACCGTAAATGCGTCCGTTCGACCTCCCTCTGCATCGTTCGAGAGGAATTCGAACGTACGTGCGTCCTATCGGCTTCCCTCTGCACCGTTCGAGCGGAATTCGAACGTACGTGTGTCTGTTCCCTCTGCACCGTTCGTAAGGAATTCGAACGTACGTGCGACCATTCGGCCTCCCTCTGCATTGTTCGAACGGAATTCGAACGTACGTGCGTCCGTTCGGCTTACTTCTGCACCGTTCGAGAGGAATTCGAACGTTCGTGCGTCCGTTCGGCCTTCATCTGTACCGTTCGATCGGAATTCAAACGTACGTGCGTCTGTTCGGCTAACCTCTGCACCGAATGAGCAGAATTGAAACGTACGTGCGTCTGTTCGGCTTCCCTCTGCACCGTTGGAGCGGAATTCGAACGTACGTTCGTCCGTTCGGCCCCCCTCTACACCGTTCGAGCGGAATTCGAAAGTACGTGCGTTCGTTCGGCCTCCCTCTGCACCGTTCGAGCGGAATTCGAACGTATGTGCGTCCGTTCGGCCTCCCTCTACACCGTTCGAGCGGAATTCGAACGTAAGTGCGTCTATTCGGCCTCCCTCTGCACCGTTCGAGCGGAATTCCAACATTCAGGTATCCGTTCGGTCTCTCTCTGCACCATTCGGGCTGAATTCGAACGTTTGTGCCACCGTTAAGCCTCCCTCTGCACCTTCCCAGCGGAATCCGTACGGCCTACATTTGCACCGTTCGTGAGGAATTCGAACGTACGTGCGACCGTTCGGCATCCCTCTGCATTGTTCGAGCGGAATTCGAATGTACATGCGTCTGATCGGCATCCCTCTTCAGCGTTCGAGCGGAATTCGAACGTACATGCGTCCGTTCGGCAAACCTATGCACCGTTCGACCGAAATTTAAACAATCGTGCGTCCGATCGATCTCCCTCTACAACGTTCGAGCGAAATTCGAACGTAGGTGCGTCCGTTCGGCCTTCCTCTACACCGTTCGAGCGGAATTGGAACGTACGTGCGCCCATTCGGCCTCCCTCCGCACCATTCGAGCGGAATTGGGACGTACGTATGTACATTCTGCCTCCCTCTGCACCGTTCGAGCGGAATTCGAACATGCATGCGTCTGTTCCGTCTCTCTCTGCACCATTCGAGCTGAATTCGAACGTTTGTGCCACAGTTAAGCCTCCCTCTGCACCTTCTCAGCGGAATTCGAACGTTCGTGCGTCCGTACGGCCTACATCTGCACCGTTCGTGAGGCATTCGAACGTACGTGCATCCGATCGGCCTCCCGCTGCACCGTTCGAGCGGAATTCGAACGTACATGCGTCTGATCGGTATCCCTCTACACAGTTCGACCGAAATTCGAACATTCGTGCGTGCGTTCGACCTCCTTCTGCACCGTTCGAGCGGAATTCGAACGTACGTGCGTATGTTCGGCATCCCTCTGCATTGTTCGACCGAAATTCGAACATTCGTGCGTCCGTTCGACGTCCCTCTGCACCGTTCGTGAGAAATTCGAACGTACGTGCGACCGTTCGGCCTCCCTCCGCATTGTTCGAACGGAATTCGACCGTAAGTGCGTCCGTTCGACCTCCCTCTGCATCGTTCGAGAGGAATTCGAACGTACGTGCGTCCTATCGGCTTCCCTCTGCACCGTTCGAGCGGAATTCGAACGTACGTGTGTCTGTTCCCTCTGCACCGTTCGTAAGGAATTCGAACGTACGTGCG
The DNA here is from genome assembly GCF_046866305.1 of Octopus bimaculoides. Classification (NCBI taxonomy): domain Eukaryota; kingdom Metazoa; phylum Mollusca; class Cephalopoda; order Octopoda; family Octopodidae; genus Octopus; species Octopus bimaculoides. Next base: position 22,030,377 of record NC_142951.1, on the reverse strand, counting down.
ACCATTCGGCCTCCCTCTGCATTGTTCGAACGGAATTCGAACGAACGTGCGTCCGTTCGACCTCCCTCTGCATCGATCGAGCGGAATTCCAACGTACGTGCGTCCAATCGGCTTCCCTCTGCACCGTTCAACCGAAATTCAAACATTCGTGCGTCCGTTCGACCTCCCTCTGCACCGTTCGAGAAGAATTCGAACGTACGTGCGTCCGTTCGACATCCCTCTACACCCTTCGAGCGGATTTCGAACGTACATGCGTCCATTCGGCCTCCCACTGCACCGTTCGAGCGGAAATCGAACGTATGTGCGTCCGTTCGGCCTCCATCTGCACCGTTCGACCGAAATTCGAACATTCATGCACCTGTTCGGTCTCCCTCTACACCGTTCGAGCAGTATTCGAACGTACATGCGTCTGATCGGCATCCCTCTGCAACTTTCGAGCGAAATTCGAACGTACATGCGTCCGTTCGGCATGCCTCTGCACCGTTCGAGCGGATTTCGAACGTACGTGCGTCCATTCGGCCTCCCTCTGCACCGCTCGAGCGGAAACCGAACGTATGTGCGTCCGTTCAGCCTCCCTCTGCACCGTTCGACCGGAATTCGAACGTACGTGCGTCCGTTCGGCCTCCCTCTGCACCTTCCCAGCATAATTCGAACGTTCGTGCGTCCGGACGGCCTACCTCTGCACCGTTCGTGAGGACTAGTTGGCCTCCCTCTGCATTGTTCGAATGGAATTCGAACGTACGTGCATCGGTTCGACCTCCCTCTGCACCGTTCGAGCGTATTCGAACGTACGTGCGTCCAATCGGCTTCCCTCTGCACCGTTCGAGCGGAAATCGAAAGTACGTGCGTCCGTTCGACCTCCCTCCGCATTGTTCGAACGGAATTCGACCGTAAATGCGTCCGTTCGACCTCCCTCTGCATCGTTCGAGAGGAATTCGAACGTACGTGCGTCCTATCGGCTTCCCTCTGCACCGTTCGAGCGGAATTCGAACGTACGTGTGTCTGTTCCCTCTGCACCGTTCGTAAGGAATTCGAACGTACGTGCGACCATTCGGCCTCCCTCTGCATTGTTCGAACGGAATTCGAACGTACGTGCGTCCGTTCGGCTTACTTCTGCACCGTTCGAGAGGAATTCGAACGTTCGTGCGTCCGTTCGGCCTTCATCTGTACCGTTCGATCGGAATTCAAACGTACGTGCGTCTGTTCGGCTAACCTCTGCACCGAATGAGCAGAATTGAAACGTACGTGCGTCTGTTCGGCTTCCCTCTGCACCGTTGGAGCGGAATTCGAACGTACGTTCGTCCGTTCGGCCCCCCTCTACACCGTTCGAGCGGAATTCGAAAGTACGTGCGTTCGTTCGGCCTCCCTCTGCACCGTTCGAGCGGAATTCGAACGTATGTGCGTCCGTTCGGCCTCCCTCTACACCGTTCGAGCGGAATTCGAACGTAAGTGCGTCTATTCGGCCTCCCTCTGCACCGTTCGAGCGGAATTCCAACATTCAGGTATCCGTTCGGTCTCTCTCTGCACCATTCGGGCTGAATTCGAACGTTTGTGCCACCGTTAAGCCTCCCTCTGCACCTTCCCAGCGGAATCCGTACGGCCTACATTTGCACCGTTCGTGAGGAATTCGAACGTACGTGCGACCGTTCGGCATCCCTCTGCATTGTTCGAGCGGAATTCGAATGTACATGCGTCTGATCGGCATCCCTCTTCAGCGTTCGAGCGGAATTCGAACGTACATGCGTCCGTTCGGCAAACCTATGCACCGTTCGACCGAAATTTAAACAATCGTGCGTCCGATCGATCTCCCTCTACAACGTTCGAGCGAAATTCGAACGTAGGTGCGTCCGTTCGGCCTTCCTCTACACCGTTCGAGCGGAATTGGAACGTACGTGCGCCCATTCGGCCTCCCTCCGCACCATTCGAGCGGAATTGGGACGTACGTATGTACATTCTGCCTCCCTCTGCACCGTTCGAGCGGAATTCGAACATGCATGCGTCTGTTCCGTCTCTCTCTGCACCATTCGAGCTGAATTCGAACGTTTGTGCCACAGTTAAGCCTCCCTCTGCACCTTCTCAGCGGAATTCGAACGTTCGTGCGTCCGTACGGCCTACATCTGCACCGTTCGTGAGGCATTCGAACGTACGTGCATCCGATCGGCCTCCCGCTGCACCGTTCGAGCGGAATTCGAACGTACATGCGTCTGATCGGTATCCCTCTACACAGTTCGACCGAAATTCGAACATTCGTGCGTGCGTTCGACCTCCTTCTGCACCGTTCGAGCGGAATTCGAACGTACGTGCGTATGTTCGGCATCCCTCTGCATTGTTCGACCGAAATTCGAACATTCGTGCGTCCGTTCGACGTCCCTCTGCACCGTTCGTGAGAAATTCGAACGTACGTGCGACCGTTCGGCCTCCCTCCGCATTGTTCGAACGGAATTCGACCGTAAGTGCGTCCGTTCGACCTCCCTCTGCATCGTTCGAGAGGAATTCGAACGTACGTGCGTCCTATCGGCTTCCCTCTGCACCGTTCGAGCGGAATTCGAACGTACGTGTGTCTGTTCCCTCTGCACCGTTCGTAAGGAATTCGAACGTACGTGCGACCATTCGGCCTCCCTCTGCATTGTTCGAACGGAATTCGAACGAACGTGCGTCCGTTCGACCTCCCTCTGCATCGATCGAGCGGAATTCCAACGTACGTGCGTCCAATCGGCTTCCCTCTGCACCGTTCAACCGAAATTCAAACATTCGTGCGTCCGTTCGACCTCCCTCTGCACCGTTCGAGAAGAATTCGAACGTACGTGCGTCCGTTCGACATCCCTCTACACCCTTCGAGCGGATTTCGAACGTACATGCGTCCATTCGGCCTCCCACTGCACCGTTCGAGCGGAAATCGAACGTATGTGCGTCCGTTCGGCCTCCATCTGCACCGTTCGACCGAAATTCGAACATTCATGCACCTGTTCGGTCTCCCTCTACACCGTTCGAGCAGTATTCGAACGTACATGCGTCTGATCGGCATCCCTCTGCAACTTTCGAGCGAAATTCGAACGTACATGCGTCCGTTCGGCATGCCTCTGCACCGTTCGAGCGGATTTCGAACGTACGTGCGTCCATTCGGCCTCCCTCTGCACCGCTCGAGCGGAAACCGAACGTATGTGCGTCCGTTCAGCCTCCCTCTGCACCGTTCGACCGGAATTCGAACGTACGTGCGTCCGTTCGGCCTCCCTCTGCACCTTCCCAGCATAATTCGAACGTTCGTGCGTCCGGACGGCCTACCTCTGCACCGTTCGTGAGGACTAGTTGGCCTCCCTCTGCATTGTTCGAATGGAATTCGAACGTACGTGCATCGGTTCGACCTCCCTCTGCACCGTTCGAGCGTATTCGAACGTACGTGCGTCCAATCGGCTTCCCTCTGCACCGTTCGAGCGGAAATCGAAAGTACGTGCGTCCGTTCGGCCTCCTTCTGCATCGTTTGTGAGGAATTCGAACGTACGTGCGACCATTCGGCCTCCCTCTGAATTGTTCGAACGGAATTCGAACGAACATGCGTCCGTTCGGCATACCTCTGCAGAGTTCGAGCGGAATTCGAAAATACATGCGTCCGTTCGGTCTCTCTGCACCATTCGAGCTGAATTCGAACGTTTGTGCCACCGTTATGCCTCCCTCTGCACCTTCCCAGCGGAATTCGAACGTTAGTGCGTCCGTACGGCCTACCTCTGCACCGTTCGTGAGGAATTCAAACGTACGTGCGACCGTTCGGCCTCCCTCTGCACCGTTCGAGCAGAATTCGAACGTACATGCGTCTGATCGGCATCCCTCTGCACCGTTCGAGCGGAATTCGAACGTACATGCGTCCGTTCGGCATACCTATGCACCGTTCGACCGAAATTTAAGCAATCGTGCGTCCGATCGATCTCCCTCTACACCGTTCTAGCGGAATTCGAACGTACGTGCGTCCATTCGGCCTCCCTCTGCAACGTCCAAGCGGAAATCGAACGTATATGCGTCCGTTCGGCCTCCCTCCGCACCGTTCGAGCGGAATTCGAACGTACGTGCGTCCGTTCGGCCTCCCTCTACACAGTTCGAGCGGAATTCGAACGTACGAGCGTCCATTCGGCCTCCCTCCGCACCGTTCGAGCGGAATTCGGACGTACGTGCGTACATTTAGCTTCCCTCTTACCGTTCGAGCGGAATTCGAACATGCATGCGTTCGTTCGGTCTCTCTCTGCACCATTCGAGCTGAATTCGAACGTTTGTTGCTCCGTTAAGCCTCCCTCTGCACCTTCCCAGCATAATTCGAACGTTCGTGCGTCCGGACGGCCTACCTCTGCACCGTTCGTGAGGAATTCGAACGTACGTGCGACCATTCGGCCTCCCTCTGAATTGTTCGAACGGAATTCGAACGAACATGCGTCCGTTCGGCCTCCCTCTGCACAGTTCGAGCGTATTCGAAAATACATGCGTCCGTTCGGTCACTCTGCACCATTCGAGCTGAATTCGAACGTTTGTGCCACCGTTATGCCTCCCTCTGCACCTTCCCAGCGGATTTCGAACGTTAGTGCGTCCGTACGGCCTCCCTCTGCACCTTCCCAGCGGATTTCGAACGTTAGTGCGTCCGTACGTCCTACCTCTGCACCGTTCGTGTGGAATTCAAACGTACGTGCGACCGTTCGGCCTCCCTCTGCACCGTTCGAGCAGAATTCGAACGTACATGCGTCTGATCGGCATCCCTCTGCACCGTTCGAGCGGAATTCGAACGTACATGCGTCCGTTCGGCATACCTATGCACCGTTCGACCGAAATTTAAACAATCGTGCGTCCGATCGATCTCCCTCTACACCGTTCTAGCGGAATTCGAACGTACGTGCGTCCATTCGGCCTCCCTCTGCAACGTTCGAGCGGAAATCGAACGTATATGCGTCCGTTCGGCCTCCCTCTGCACCGTTCGAGCGGAATTCGAACGTACGTGCGTCCGTTCGGCCTCCCTCTACACAGTTCGAGCGGAATTCGAACGTACGAGCGTCCATTCGGCCTCCCTCCGCACCGTTCGAGCGGAATTCGGACGTACGTGCGTGCATTCAGCTTCCCTCTTACCGTTCGAGCGGAATTCGAACATACATGCGTTCGTTCGGTCTCTCTCTGCACCATTCGAGCTGAATTCGAACGTTTGTTGCTCCGTTAAGCCTCCCTCTGCACCTTCCCAGCATAATTCGAACGTTTGTGCCACCGTTATGCCTCCCTCTGCACCTTCCCAGCGGATTTCGAACGTTAGTGCGTCCGTACGGCCTACCTCTGCACCGTTCGTGAGGAATTCAAACGTACGTGCGACCGTTCGGCCTCCCTCTGCACCGTTCGAGCAGAATTCGAACGTACATGCGTCTGATCGGCATCCCTCTGCACCGTTCGAGCGGAATTCGAACGTACATGCGTCCGTTCGGCATACCTATGCACCGTTCGACCGAAATTTAAACAATCGTGCGTCCGATCGATCTCCCTCTACACCGTTCTAGCGGAATTCGAACGTACGTGCGTCCATTCGGCCTCCCTCTGCAACGTTCGAGCGGAAATCGAACGTATATGCGTCCATTCGGCCTCCCTCTGCACCGTTCGAGCGGAATTCGAACGTACGTGCGTCCGTTCGGCCTCCCTCTACACAGTTCGAGCGGAATTCGAACGTACGAGCGTCCATTCGGCCTCCCTCCGCACCGTTCGAGCGGAATTCGGACGTACGTGCGTGCATTCAGCTTCCCTCTTACCGTTCGAGCGGAATTCGAACATACATGCGTTCGTTCGGTCTCTCTCTGCACCGTTCGAGCTGAATTCGAACGTTTGTTGCTCCGTTAAGCCTCCCTCTGCACCTTCCCAGCATAATTCGAACGTTCGTGCGTCCGGACGGCCTACCTCTGCACCGTTCGTGAGGAATTCGAACGTACGTGGGACTAGTTGGCCTCCCTCTGCATTGTTCGAATGGAATTCGAACGTACGTGCATCGGTTCGACCTCCCTCTGCACCGATCGAGCGTATTCGAACGTACGTGCGTCCAATCGGCTCCCCTCTGCACCGTTCGAGCGGAAATCGAACGTACGTGCGTCCGTTCAGCCTCCTTCTGCATCGTTCGTGAGGAATTCGAACGTACGTGCGACCATTCGGCCTCCCTCTGCACAGTTCGAGCGGAATTCGAAAATACATGCGTCCGTTCGGTCACTCTGCACCATTCGAGCTGAATTCGAACGTTTGTGCCACCGTTATGCCTCCCTCTGCACCTTCCCAGCGGATTTCGAACGTTAGTGCGTCCGTACGGCCTACCTCTGCACCGTTCGTGAGGAATTCAAACGTACGTGCGACCGTTCGGCCTCCCTCTGCACCGTTCGAGCAGAATTCGAACGTACATGCGTCTGATCGGCATCCCTCTGCACCGTTCGAGCGGAATTCGAACGTATATGCGTCCGTTCGGCATACCTATGCACCGTTCGACCGAAATTTAAACAATCGTGCGTCCGATCGATCTCCCTCTACACCGTTCTAGCGGAATTCGAACGTACGTGCGTCCATTCGGCCTCCCTCTGCAACGTTCGAGCGGAAATCGAACGTATATGCGTCCGTTCGGCTTCCCTCTGCACCGTTCGAGCGGAATTCGAACGTACGTGCGTCCGTTCGGCCTCCCTCTACACCGTTCGAGCGGAATTCGAACATAAAAGCGTTCGTTCGGTCTCTCTTTGCACCATTCGAGCTGAATTCGAACGTTTGTTGCTCCGTTAAGCCTCCCTCTGCACCTTCCCAGCATAATTCGAACGTTCGTGCGTCCGGACGGCCTACCTCTGCACCGTTCGTGAGGAATTCGAACGTACGTGGGACTAGTTGGCCTCCCTCTGCATTGTTCGAATGGAATTCGAAAATACATGCGTCCGTTCGGTCTCTCTGCACCATTCGAGCTGAATTCGAACGTTTGTGCCACCGTTATGCCTCCCTCTGCACCTTCCCAGCGGAATTCGAACGTTCGTGCGTCCGGACGGCCTACCTCTGCACCGTTCGTGAGGAATTCGAACGTACGTGGGACTAGTTGGCCTCCCTCTGCATTGTTCGAATGGAATTCGAATGTACGTGCATCGGTTCGACCTCCCTCTGCACCGTTCGAGCGTATTCGAACGTACGTGCGTCCAATCGGCTTCCCTCTGCACCGTTCGAGCGGAAATCGAACGTACGTTCGTCCGTTCGGCCTCCCTCTGCACCGTTCGAGCAGAATTCGAACGTACATGCGTCTGATCGGCATCCCTCTGCACCGTTCGAGCGGAATTCGAACGTACATGCGTCCGTTCGGCATACCTATGCACCGTTCGACCGAAATTTAAACAATCGTGCGTCCGATCGATCTCCCTCTACACCGTTCTAGCGGAATTCGAACGTACGTGCGTCCATTCGGCCTCCCTCTGCAACGTTCGAGCGGAAATCGAACGTATATGCGTCCATTCGGCCTCCCTCTGCACCGTTCGAGCGGAATTCGAACGTACGTGCGTCCGTTCGGCCTCCCTCTACACAGTTCGAGCGGAATTCGAACGTACGAGCGTCTATTCGGCCTCCCTCCGCACCGTTCGAGCGGAATTCGGACGTACGTGCGTGCATTCAGCTTCCCTCTTACCGTTCGAGCGGAATTCGAACATACATGCGTTCGTTCGGTCTCTCTCTGCACCATTCGAGCTGAATTCGAACGTTTGTTGCTCCGTTAAGCCTCCCTCTGCACCTTCCCAGCATAATTCGAACGTTCGTGCGTCCGGACGGCCTACCTCTGCACCGTTCGTGAGGAATTCGAACGTACGTGGGACTAGTTGGCCTCCCTCTGCATTGTTCGAATGGAATTCGAACGTACGTGCATCGGTTCGACCTCCCTCTGCACCGTTCGAGCGTATTCGAACGTACGTGCGTCCAATCGGCTCCCCTCTGCACCGTTCGAGCGGAAATCGAACGTACGTGCGTCCGTTCAGCCTCCTTCTGCATCGTTCGTGAGGAATTCGAACGTACGTGCGACCATTCGGCCTCCCTCTGAATTGTTCGAACGGAATTCGAACGAACATGCGTCCGTTCGGCATCCCTCTGCACAGTTCGAGCGGAATTCGAAAATACATGCGTCCGTTCGGTCACTCTGCACCATTCGAGCTGAATTCGAACGTTTGTGCCACCGTTATGCCTCCCTCTGCACCTTCCCAGCGGATTTCGAACGTTAGTGCGTCCGTACGGCCTACCTCTGCACCGTTCGTGAGGAATTCAAACGTACGTGCGACCGTTCGGCCTCCCTCTGCACCGTTCGAGCAGAATTCGAACGTACATGCGTCTGATCGGCATCCCTCTGCACCGTTCGAGCGGAATTCGAACGTACATGCGTCCGTTCGGCATACCTATGCACCGTTCGACCGAAATTTAAACAATCGTGCGTCCGATCGATCTCCCTCTACACCGTTCTAGCGGAATTCGAACGTACGTGCGTCCATTCGGCCTCCCTCTGCAACGTTCGAGCGGAAATCGAACGTATATGCGTCCGTTCGGCTTCCCTCTGCACCGTTCGAGCGGAATTCGAACGTACGTGCGTCCGTTCGGCCTCCCTCTACACCGTTCGAGCGGAATTCGAACATAAAAGCGTTCGTTCGGTCTCTCTTTGCACCATTCGAGCTGAATTCGAACGTTTGTTGCTCCGTTAAGCCTCCCTCTGCACCTTCCCAGCATAATTCGAACGTTCGTGCGTCCGGACGGCCTACCTCTGCACCGTTCGTGAGGAATTCGAACGTACGTGGGACTAGTTGGCCTCCCTCTGCATTGTTCGAATGGAATTCGAAAATACATGCGTCCGTTCGGTCTCTCTGCACCATTCGAGCTGAATTCGAACGTTTGTGCCACCGTTATGCCTCCCTCTGCACCTTCCCAGCGGAATTCGAACGTTCGTGCGTTCGTACGGACTACATCTGCATTGTTTGAACGGAATTCGAACGTACGTGCGTCCGTTCGGCATACCTATGCACCGTTCGACCGAAATTTAAACAATCGTGCGTCCGATCGATCTCCCTCTACACCGTTCTAGCGGAAATCGAACGTACGTGCGTCCATTCGGCCTCCCTCTGCAACGTTCGAGCGGAAATCGAACGTATATGCGTCCGTTCGGCCTCCCTCTGCACCGTTCGAGCGGAATTCGAACGTACGTGCGTCCGTTCGGCCTCCCTCTACACCGTTCGAGCGGAATTCGAACGTACGAGCGTCCATTCAGCCTCCCTCCGCACCGTTCGAGCGGAATTCGGACGTACGTGCGTGCATTCAGCTTCCCTCTTACCGTTCGAGCGGAATTCGAACATACATGCGTTCGTTCGGTCTCTCTCTGCACCATTCGAGCTGAATTCGAACGTTTGTTGCTCCGTTAAGCCTCCCTCTGCACCTTCCCAGCATAATTCGAACGTTCGTGCGTCCGGACGGCCTACCTCTGCACCGTTCGTGAGGAATTCGAACGTACGTGGGACTAGTTGGCCTCCCTCTGCATTGTTCGAATGGAATTCGAACGTACGTGCGTCCAATCGGCTTCCCTCTGCACCGTTCGAGCGGAAATCGAACGTACGTGCGTCCGTTCGGCCTCCTTCTGCATCGTTCGTGAGGAATTCGAACGTACGTGCGACCATTCGGCCTCCCTCTGAATTGTTCGAACGGAATTCGAACGAACATGCGTCCGTTCGGCATACCTCTGCACAGTTCGAGCGGAATTCGAAAATACATGCGTCCGTTCGGTCTCTCTGCACCATTCGAGCTGAATTCGAACGTTTGTGCCACCGTTATGCCTCCCTCTGCACCTTCCCAGCGGAATTCGAACGTTAGTGCGTCCGTACGGCCTACCTCTGCAACGTTCGAGAGGAATTCGAACATATATGCGTCCGTTCGGTCTCTCTCTGCACCTTTCGAGCGGAATTCGAACATACGTGCGTCCATTCGGCCTCCCTCTGCATCGTTCGGTCTCTCTCTGCACCATTCGAGTTGAATTCGAACGTTTGTACCACCGTTAAGCGTCCCTCTGCACCTTCCCAGCGGAATTCGAACTTTCGTGCGTCCGTCCGGACTACATCTGCACCGTTCGTGAGAAATTCGAACGTACGTGCGACCGTTCGGCGTCCCTCCGCATTGTTCGAACGGAATTCGACCGTAAGTGCGTCCGTTCGACCTCCCTCTGCATCGTTCGAGAGGAATTCGAACGTACGTGAGTCCTATCGGCTTCCCTCTGCACCGTTCGAGCGGAATTCGAACGTACGTGTGTCTGTTCCCTCTGCACCGTTCGTAAGTAATTCGAACGTACGTGCGACCATTCGACCTCCCTCTGCATTGTTCGAACGGAATTCGAACGTACGTGCGTCCGTTCGACCTCCCTCTGCATCGATCGAGCGGAATTCCAACGTACGTGCGTCCAATCGGCTTCCCTCTGCACCGTTCAACCGAAAGTCAAACATTCGTGCGTCCGTTCGACCTCCCTCTGCACCGTTCGAGACGAATTCGAACGTACGTGCGTCCGTTCGACATCCCTCTACACCCTTCGAGCGGATTTCGAACGTACATGCGTCCATTCGGCCTCCCACTGCACCGTTCGAGCGGAAATCGAACGTATGTGCGTCCGTCCGGCCTCCCTCTGCACTGTTCGACCGAAATTCGAACATTCATGCACCTGTTCGGTCTCCCTCTACACCGTTCGAGCAGTATTCGAACGGACATGCGTCTGATCGGCATCCCTCTGTCACTTTCGAGCGAAATTCGAACGTATATGCGTCCGTTCAGCATGCCTCTGCACCGTTCGAGCGGATTTCGAACGTACGTGCGTCCATTCGGCCTCCCTCTGCACCGCTCGAGCGGAAATCGAACGTATGTGCGTCCGTTCAGCCTCCCTCTGCACCGTTCGAGCGGAATTCGAACGTACGTGCGTCCGTTCGGCCTCCCTCTACACCGTTCGAGCGGAATTCGAACGTACGAGCGTCCATTCGGCCTCCCTCCGCACCGTTCGAGCGGAATTCGGATGTACGTGCGTCCATTCTGCCTCCCTCTGCACCGTTCGAGCGGAATTCGAACGTACATGCCTCCGTTCGGTCTCTCTCTGCACCATTCGAGCTAAATTCGAACGTTTGTGGCACTGTTAAGCCTCCCTCTGCACCTTCCCAGCATAGTTCGAACGTTCGTGCGTCCGTACGGCCTACCTCTGCACCGTTCGTAAGGAATTCGAACGTACGTGCGTCCAATGGGCTTCCCTCTGCACCCTTCGAGCGGAATTCGAACGTACGTGCGTCCGTTCGACATCCCTGTGCATCGTTCGAGAGGAATTTGAACGGACCTGGGTCCGTTCGGCCTCCCTCTGCACCGTTCGAGCGGAATTCTAAGGTACAGGCTTCCGTTCGTCATACCTCTGCACCGTTCGAGCGGAATTCGAACGTACGTGCGTCCATTCGGCCGCACTCCGCACCGTTCGAGCGGAATATGGACGTACATGCGTCCATTCTGCCTCCTTCTGCACCGTTCGAGCGGAATTCGAACATACATGCGTCCGTTCGGTCTCTCTCTGCACCATTCGAGCTGAATTCGAACGTTTGTTGCACCGATAAGCCTCCCTCTACACCTACCCTGCATAATTCGAACGTTCGTGCGTCCGTAGGCCTCCCTCTGCACCGTTCGAGCGGAATTCGAACGTACATGCGTCCGTTCGGCATACCTATGCACCGTTCGACCGAAATTTAAACAATCGTGCGTCCGATCGATCTCCCTCTACACCGTTCTAGCGGAATTCGAACGTACGTGCGTCCATTCGGCCTCCCTCTGCAACGTCCAAGCGGAAATCGAACGTATATGCGTCCGTTCGGCCTCCCTCCGCACCGTTCGAGCGGAATTCGAACGTACGTGCGTCCGTTCGGCCTCCCTCTACACAGTTCGAGCGGAATTCGAACGTACGAGCGTCCATTCGGCCTCCCTCCGCACCGTTCGAGCGGAATTCGGACGTACATGCGTACATTTAGCTTCCCTCTTACCGTTCGAGCGGAATTCGAACATGCATGCGTTCGTTCGGTCTCTCTCTGCACCATTCGAGCTGAATTCGACCGTTTGTTGCTCCGTTAAGCCTCCCTCTGCACCTTCCCAGCATAATTCGAACTTTCGTGCGTCCGGACGGCCTACCTCTGCACCGTTCGTGAGGAATTCGAACGTACGTGCGACCATTCGGCCTCCCTCTGAATTGTTCGAACGGAATTCGAACGAACATGCGTCCGTTCGGCCTCCCTCTGCACAGTTCGAGCGTATTCGAAAATACATGCGTCCGTTCGGTCACTCTGCACCATTCGAGCTGAATTCGAACGTTTGTGCCACCGTTATGCCTCCCTCTGCACCTTCCCAGCGGATTTCGAACGTTAGTGCGTCCGTACGGCCTCCCTCTGCACCTTCCCAGCGGATTTCGAACGTTAGTGCGTCCGTACGTCCTACCTCTGCACCGTTCGTGTGGAATTCAAACGTACGTGCGACCGTTCGGCCTCCCTCTGCACCGTTCGAGCAGAATTCGAACGTACATGCGTCTGATCGGCATCCCTCTGCACCGTTCGAGCGGAATTCGAACGTACATGCGTCCGTTCGGCATACCTATGCACCGTTCGACCGAAATTTAAACAATCGTGCGTCCGATCGATCTCCCTCTACACCGTTCTAGCGGAATTCGAACGTACGTGCGTCCATTCGGCCTCCCTCTGCAACGTTCGAGCGGAAATCGAACGTATATGCGTCCGTTCGGCCTCCCTCTGCACCGTTCGAGCGGAATTCGAACGTACGTGCGTCCGTTCGGCCTCCCTCTACACAGTTCGAGCGGAATTCGAACGTACGAGCGTCCATTCGGCCTCCCTCCGCACCGTTCGAGCGGAATTCGGACGTACGTGCGTGCATTCAGCTTCCCTCTTACCGTTCGAGCGGAATTCGAACATACATGCGTTCGTTCGGTCTCTCTCTGCACCATTCGAGCTGAATTCGAACGTTTGTTGCTCCGTTAAGCCTCCCTCTGCACCTTCCCAGCATAATTCGAACGTTTGTGCCACCGTTATGCCTCCCTCTGCACCTTCCCAGCGGATTTCGAACGTTAGTGCGTCCGTACGGCCTACCTCTGCACCGTTCGTGAGGAATTCAAACGTACGTGCGACCGTTCGGCCTCCCTCTGCACCGTTCGAGCAGAATTCGAACGTACATGCGTCTGATCGGCATCCCTCTGCACCGTTCGAGCGGAATTCGAACGTACATGCGTCCGTTCGGCATACCTATGCACCGTTCGACCGAAATTTAAACAATCGTGCGTCCGATCGATCTCCCTCTACACCGTTCTAGCGGAATTCGAACGTACGTGCGTCCATTCGGCCTCCCTCTGCAACGTTCGAGCGGAAATCGAACGTATATGCGTCCATTCGGCCTCCCTCTGCACCGTTCGAGCGGAATTCGAACGTACGTGCGTCCGTTCGGCCTCCCTCTACACAGTTCGAGCGGAATTCGAACGTACGAGCGTCCATTCGGCCTCCCTCCGCACCGTTCGAGCGGAATTCGGACGTACGTGCGTGCATTCAGCTTCCCTCTTACCGTTCGAGCGGAATTCGAACATACATGCGTTCGTTCGGTCTCTCTCTGCACCATTCGAGCTGAATTCGAACGTTTGTTGCTCCGTTAAGCCTCCCTCTGCACCTTCCCAGCATAATTCGAACGTTCGTGCGTCCGGACGGCCTACCTCTGCACCGTTCGTGAGGAATTCGAACGTACGTGGGACTAGTTGGCCTCCCTCTGCATTGTTCGAATGGAATTCGAACGTACGTGCATCGGTTCGACCTCCCTCTGCACCGTTCGAGCGTATTCGAACGTACGTGCGTCCAATCGGCTCCCCTCTGCACCGTTCGAGCGGAAATCGAACGTACGTGCGTCCGTTCAGCCTCCTTCTGCATCGTTCGTGAGGAATTCGAACGTACGTGCGACCATTCGGCCTCCCTCTGAATTGTTCGAACGGAATTCGAACGAACATGCGTCCGTTCGGCATCCCTCTGCACAGTTCGAGCGGAATTCGAAAATACATGCGTCCGTTCGGTCACTCTGCACCATTCGAGCTGAATTCGAACGTTTGTGCCACCGTTATGCCTCCCTCTGCACCTTCCCAGCGGATTTCGAACGTTAGTGCGTCCGTACGGCCTACCTCTGCACCGTTCGTGAGGAATTCAAACGTACGTGCGACCGTTCGGCCTCCCTCTGCACCGTTCGAGCAGAATTCGAACGTACATGCGTCTGATCGGCATCCCTCTGCACCGTTCGAGCGGAATTCGAACGTATATGCGTCCGTTCGGCATACCTATGCACCGTTCGACCGAAATTTAAACAATCGTGCGTCCGATCGATCTCCCTCTACACCGTTCTAGCGGAATTCGAACGTACGTGCGTCCATTCGGCCTCCCTCTGCAACGTTCGAGCGGAAATCGAACGTATATGCGTCCGTTCGGCTTCCCTCTGCACCGTTCGAGCGGAATTCGAACGTACGTGCGTCCGTTCGGCCTCCCTCTACACCGTTCGAGCGGAATTCGAACATAAAAGCGTTCGTTCGGTCTCTCTTTGCACCATTCGAGCTGAATTCGAACGTTTGTTGCTCCGTTAAGCCTCCCTCTGCACCTTCCCAGCATAATTCGAACGTGCGTGCGTCCGGACGGCCTACCTCTGCACCGTTCGTGAGGAATTCGAACGTACGTGGGACTAGTTGGCCTCCCTCTGCATTGTTCGAATGGAATTCGAAAATACATGCGTCCGTTCGGTCTCTCTGCACCATTCGAGCTGAATTCGAACGTTTGTGCCACCGTTATGCCTCCCTCTGCACCTTCCCAGCGGAATTCGAACGTTCGTGCGTCCGGACGGCCTACCTCTGCACCGTTCGTGAGGAATTCGAACGTACGTGGGACTAGTTGGCCTCCCTCTGCATTGTTCGAATGGAATTCGAATGTACGTGCATCGGTTCGACCTCCCTCTGCACCGTTCGAGCGTATTCGAACGTACGTGCGTCCAATCGGCTTCCCTCTGCACCGTTCGAGCGGAAATCGAACGTACGTGCGTCCGTTCGGCCTCCCTCTGCACCGTTCGAGCAGAATTCGAACGTACATGCGTCTGATCGGCATCCCTCTGCACCGTTCGAGCGGAATTCGAACGTACATGCGTCCGTTCGGCATACCTATGCACCGTTCGACCGAAATTTAAACAATCGTGCGTCCGATCGATCTCCCTCTACACCGTTCTAGCGGAATTCGAACGTACGTGCGTCCATTCGGCCTCCCTCTGCAACGTTCGAGCGGAAATCGAACGTATATGCGTCCATTCGGCCTCCCTCTGCACCGTTCGAGCGGAATTCGAACGTACGTGCGTCCGTTCGGCCTCCCTCTACACAGTTCGAGCGGAATTCGAACGTACGAGCGTCCATTCGGCCTCCCTCCGCACCGTTCGAGCGGAATTCGGACGTACGTGCGTGCATTCAGCTTCCCTCTTACCGTTCGAGCGGAATTCGAAAATACATGCGTCCGTTCGGTCTCTCTGCACCATTCGAGCTGAATTCGAACGTTTGTTGCTCCGTTAAGCCTCCCTCTGCACCTTCCCAGCATAATTCGAACGTTCGTGCGTCCGGACGGCCTACCTCTGCACCGTTCGTGAGGAATTCGAACGTACGTGGGACTAGTTGGCCTCCCTCTGCATTGTTCGAATGGAATTCGAACGTACGTGCGTCCAATCGGCTTCCCTCTGCACCGTTCGAGCGGAAATCGAACGTACGTGCGTCCGTTCGGCCTCCTTCTGCATCGTTCGTGAGGAGTTCGAACGTACGTGCGACCATTCGGCCTCCCTCTGAATTGTTCGAACGGAATTCGAACGAACATGCGTCCGTTCGGCATACCTCTGCACAGTTCGAGCGGAATTCGAAAATACATGCGTCCGTTCGGTCTCTCTGCACCATTCGAGCTGAATTCGAACGTTTGTGCCACCGTTATGCCTCCCTCTGCACCTTCCCAGCGGAATTCGAACGTTAGTGCGTCCGTACGGCCTACCTCTGCAACGTTCGAGAGGAATTCGAACATATATGCGTCCGTTCGGTCTCTCTCTGCACCATTCGAGCTGAATTCGAACGTTTGTGCCACCGTTTAGCCTCCCTCTGCACCTTTCGAGCGGAATTCGAACATACGTGCGTCCATTCGGCCTCCCTCTGCATCGTTCGGTCTCTCTCTGCACCATTCGAGTTGAATTCGAACGTTTGTACCACCGTTAAGCGTCCCTCTGCACCTTCCCAGCGGAATTCGAACTTTCGTGCGTCCGTCCGGACTACATCTGCACCGTTCGTGAGAAATTCGAACGTACGTGCGACCGTTCGGCGTCCCTCCGCATTGTTCGAACGGAATTCGACCGTAAGTGCGTCCGTTCGACCTCCCTCTGCATCGTTCGAGAGGAATTCGAACGTACGTGAGTCCTATCGGCTTCCCTCTGCACCGTTCGAGCGGAATTCGAACGTACGTGTGTCTGTTCCCTCTGCACCGTTCGTAAGTAATTCGAACGTACGTGCGACCATTCGACCTCCCTCTGCATTGTTCGAACGGAATTCGAACGTACGTGCGTCCGTTCGACCTCCCTCTGCATCGATCGAGCGGAATTCCAACGTACGTGCGTCCAATCGGCTTCCCTCTGCACCGTTCAACCGAAAGTCAAACATTCGTGCGTCCGTTCGACCTCCCTCTGCACCGTTCGAGACGAATTCGAACGTACGTGCGTCCGTTCGACATCCCTCTACACCCTTCGAGCGGATTTCGAACGTACATGCGTCCATTCGGCCTCCCACTGCACCGTTCGAGCGGAAATCGAACGTATGTGCGTCCGTCCGGCCTCCCTCTGCACTGTTCGACCGAAATTCGAACATTCATGCACCTGTTCGGTCTCCCTCTACACCGTTCGAGCAGTATTCGAACGGACATGCGTCTGATCGGCATCCCTCTGTCACTTTCGAGCGAAATTCGAACGTATATGCGTCCGTTCAGCATGCCTCTGCACCGTTCGAGCGGATTTCGAATGTACGTGCGTCCATTCGGCCTCCCTCTGCACCGCTCGAGCGGAAATCGAACGTATGTGCGTCCGTTCAGCCTCCCTCTGCACCGTTCGAGCGGAATTCGAACGTACGAGCGTCCATTCGGCCTCCCTCCGCACCGTTCGAGCGGAATTCGGATGTACGTGCGTCCATTCTGCCTCCCTCTGCACCGTTCGAGCGGAATTCGAACGTACATGCCTCCGTTCGGTCTCTCTCTGCACCATTCGAGCTAAATTCGAACGTTTGTGGCACTGTTAAGCCTCCCTCTGCACCTTCCCAGCATAGTTCGAACGTTCGTGCGTCCGTACGGCCTACCTCTGCACCGTTCGTAAGGAATTCGAACGTACGTGCGTCCAATCGGCTTCCCTCTGCACCCTTCGAGCGGAATTCGAACGTACGTGCGTCCGTTCGACATCCCTGTGCATCGTTCGAGAGGAATTTGAACGGACCTGGGTCCGTTCGGCCTCCCTCTGCACCGTTCGAGCGGAATTCTAAGGTACAGGCTTCCGTTCGTCATACCTCTGCACCGTTCGAGCGGAATTCGAACGTACGTGCGTCCATTCGGCCGCACTCCGCACCGTTCGAGCGGAATATGGACGTACATGCGTCCATTCTGCCTCCTTCTGCACCGTTCGAGCGGAATTCGAACATACATGCGTCCGTTCGGTCTCTCTCTGCACCATTCGAGCTGAATTCGAACGTTTGTTGCACCGATAAGCCTCCCTCTACACCTACCCTGCATAATTCGAACGTTCGTGCGTCCGTAGGCCTCCCTCTGCATTGTTCGAACGGAATTCGAACGTACGTGCGTCCGATCGGCTTCCCTGTGCATCGTTCGAGCGGAATTCGAACGTACATGCGTTTGATCGGCATCTCTGTGCAACGTTCGAGCGGAATTCGAACGAACATGCGTCCGTTCGGCATACCTCTGCACCGTTCGACCAAAATTCGAACATTCGTGCGTCCATTCGACCTCCCACTGCACCGTTCGAGAGGAATTCGAACGTACGTGCAACTGTTCGGCCTCCCTCTGCATTGTTCTAACGGAATTCGAACGTACCTGCGTCCGTTCGACATCCCTCTACACCGTTCGAGCGGAATTGGAACGGACCTGCGTCCGTTCGTCCTCCCTGTGCACCGTTCGAGCGGAATTCGAACGTACATGCATCTGATCGGTCTCCCTCAGCACGATTCAATCGGAATTCGAAAGTAAGTGCGTCCGTTCGGCCTACCTATGCACCGTTCGACCGAAATTCGATCATTCATGCACCTATTATACCTCCTTCCGCACCTTCCCAGCGGAA
The DNA here is from genome assembly GCF_046866305.1 of Octopus bimaculoides. Taxonomy (NCBI): domain Eukaryota; kingdom Metazoa; phylum Mollusca; class Cephalopoda; order Octopoda; family Octopodidae; genus Octopus; species Octopus bimaculoides. The sequence continues at coordinate 22,011,960 of NC_142951.1, read as the reverse complement.
TTCGAACGTACGTGCGTCTGATCGACCTCCCTCTACACCGTTCGAGTGGAATTCGAAAGTACGTGTTTCCATTCGGCCTCCCTCTGCACTGTTCGAGCGGAATTCGAACGTACGTGCGTCCGTTCGGCCTCCCTCTACACCGTTCGAGCGGAATTCGAACGTACGTACGCCCATTCTGCCTCCCTCTGCACCGTTCGAGGGGAATTCGAACATCCATGCGTCCGTTTGGTCTATCCCTGCACCATTCGAGCTGAATTCGATCGTTTGTGCCACCGTTAAGCCTCCTACTGCACCTTCCCAGCGGAATTGGAACGTAAGGGCGTCCGTACGGCCTATCTCTACACCGTTCGTGAGGAATTCGAACGTACGTGCGACCGTTCGGCCTCCCTCTGCACCGTTCGAGCGAAATTCGTGCGTCCATTCGTGCGTCCATTCGTGCGTCCATTCGTGCGTCCATTCGTGCGTCCGATCGACCTTCCTGTACACCGTTCGAGCGGAATTCGAACGTACGTGCGTCCGTTCAGCTTCCCTCTAAACCGTTTGAGCGGAATTCGAACGTACGTACGTCCATTCTGCCTCCCTCTGCACCGTTCGAGCGGAAGTCGAACATACATGCGTCCGTTCGGTCTCTCCCTGCACCATTCGAGCTAAATTCGAACGTTTGTGGCACCGATAAGCCTCCCTCTGCACCTTCCCAGCATAGTCCGAACGTTCGTGCGTCCGTACGGCCTACCTATACACCGTTCGTAAGGAATTCGAACGTACGTGCGACCATTCGGCCTCCCTCTGCATTATTCGAACGGAATTCGAACGTACGTGCGTCCGTTCGACCTCCCTCTGCATCGTTCGAGCGGAATTCGAACGTACGTGCGTCCAATCGGCTTCCCTCAGCACCGTTCGAGCGGAATTCGAATGTACGTGCGTCCGTTCGACATCCCTGTGCATCGTTCGAGAGGAATTTGAACGGACCTCCGTCCGTTCGTCCTCCCTCTGCACCGTTCGGGCGGAATTCGAACGTACAGGCTTCCGTTCGTCATACCTCTGCACCGTTCAACCGAAATTCAAACATTCGTGCGTCCGTTCGACCTCCCTATCCACCGTTCGAGAGGAATTCGAACCTACGTGCAACTGTTAGGCCTCCCTCTGCATTGTTCGAACGAAATTCGAACGTACGTGCGTCCGTTCGACATCCCTCAACACCCTCCGAGCGGATATCGAACGTACGTGCGTCCATTCGGCCTCCCACTGCACCGTTCGAGCGGAAATCGAACGTATGTGCGTCCGTTCGGCCTCCCTCTGCACTGTTCGAGCGGAATTCGAACGTACTTGCGTCCGTTTGGCCTCCCTCTACACCGTTCGAGCGGAATTCGAAAGTACGTGCGTCCATTCGGCCTCCCTCCGCACAGTTCGAGCGGAATTCCAACCAACGTGCTTCTGTTCGGTCTCTCTCTGCACCATTCGAGCTGAATTCGAACGTTTGTGCCACCGTTAAGCCTCCCTCTGCACCTTCCCAGCGGAATTCGAACGTTCGTGCGTTCGTACGGACTACATCTGCATTGTTTGAACGGAATTCGAACGTACGTGCGTCCGTTCGACATCCATCTGCATCGTTCAAGCGGAATTCGAACGTACGTGCGTCCAATCGGCTTCCCTCTGCACCGTTCGAGCAGAATTCGAACGTACGTGCGTCCGTTCGGCCTCCCTGTGCATCGTTCGAGCGGAATTTGAACGGACCTGCGTCCGTTCGGCCTCCCTCTGCACCGTTCGATCGGAATTCGAACGTACATGCGTCTGATCGGCATCCCTCTACACCGTTCGAGCGGAATTCGAACGTACATGCGTCCGTTCGGCATACCTCTGCACCCTTCGACCGAAATTCGAGCATTCGTGCGTCATTTCGACCTCCCTCTGCAACGTTTGAGAGGAATTCGAACGTACGTGCGACTGTTCGGCCTCCCTCTGCATTGGTCGAACGGAATTCGAACGTACGTGCGTCCGTTCCACATCCCTCTACACCGTTCGAGCGGATTTCGAACGTACGCGCGTCCATTCGGGCTCCCTCTGCACCGTTCGAGCGGAAATCGAATGTATGTGCGTCCGTTCGGCCTCCCTCTGCACCGTTCGAGTGGAATCCGAACGTTCGTGCGTCCATTCAGCCTCCCTCTACACCGTTCGAGCGGAATTCGAACGTACGTGCGTCCATTCGGCCGCCCTCCGCACCGTTCGAGCGGAATTTGGACGTACGTGCGTCCATTCTGCCTCCTTCTGCACTGTGCGAGCGGAATTCGAACATACATGCGTCCGTTCGGTCTCTCTCTGCACCATTCGAGCTGAATTCGAACGTTTGTGGCACCGTTAAGCCTCCCTCTGCATCTTCCCTGCATAATTCGAACGTTCGTGCATCCGTACGGCCTCCCTCTGCATTGTTCGATCGGAGTTCGAACGTACGTGCGTCCGTTCGACCTCACTCTGCATCGTTCGAGCGGAATTTGAACGGATCTGGGTCCGTTCGGCCTCCCTCTGCATCGTTCGATCGGAATTCGAACGTACATGCGTCCGTTCGGCATACCTCTGCACCGTTCGACCGAAATTCGAACATTCGTGCGTCCATTCGACCTCCCTCTGCACCGTTCCAGAGGAATTCGAACGTACGTGCGACTGTTCAGCCTCCCTCTGCATTGTTCGAACGGAATTCGAACGTACCTGCGTCCGTTCGACATCCCTCTACACCGTTCGAGCGGAATTCGAACGGACCTGCGTCCGTTCGACCTCCCTCTGCACCGTTCGAGCGGTATTCGAACGTACATGCGTCTGATCGGCATCCCTCTGAACTGTTCGAGCGGAATTCGAACGTACGTGCGTCCATTCGGTCTCCCTCATCACGATACAAGCGGATTTCGAAAGTAAGTGCGTCCATTCGGCCTACCTCTGCACCGTTCGACCGAAATTCGAACATTCATGCACCTTTTCGACATCCTTCCGCACCTTCCCAGCGGAATTCGAACGTACGTGCGTCTGATCGACATCCCTCTGCACCGTTCGAGCGGAATTGGAACGTACATGCGTCTGATCGGCATCCCTCTGCACCGTTCGAGCGGAATTTGAACGTACATGCGTCCGTTCGGCATACCTCTGCAACGTTCGACCGAAATTCGAATATTCGTGCGTCCGATCGACCTCCATCTACACCGTTCGAGAGGAATTCGAAAGTACGTGTTTCCATTCGGCCTCCCTCTGCACTGTTCGAGCGGAATTCGAACGTACGTGCGTCCGTTCGGCCTCCCTCTACACCGTTCGAGCGGAATTGGAACGTACGTACGTCCATTCTGCCTCCCTCTTCACCGTTCGAGGGGAATTCGAACACACATGCGTCCGTTCGGTCTATCCCTGCAGCATTCGTGTTGAATTCGAACGTTTGTGCCACCGTTAAGCCTCTGCACCTTCCCAGCGGAATTCGAACGTTCGTGCGTCCGTACGGACTACATCTGCACCGTTCGTGAAGAATTCGAACGTACGTGCGTCCGTTCGGCCTCCCTCTGCATTGTTCGAACGGAATTCGAACGTACGTGCGACCGTTTGACCTCCCTCTGCACCGTTCGAGCGGAATTCGAACGTACGTGCGTCCGTCCGGCCTCCCTGTGGATCGTTCGAGCGGAATTTGATCGGACCTGCGTCCGTTCGGCCTCCCTCTGCACCGTTCGAGCGTATTTGGACGTACGTGCGTCCATTCTGTCTCCCTCTGCACCTGCCCAGCGGAATTCGAACGTTAGTGCGTCCGTGCGGCCTACCTCAACACCGTTCGTCAGGAATTCGAACGTACGTGGGAACGTTCGACCTCCCTCTGCACCGTTCGAGCGGAATTCGAACGTACATGCGTCCGTTCGGCATACCTCTGCAACGTTTGACCGAAATTCGAACATTCGTGCATCTGATCGACCTCCCTGTACACCGTTCCTGCGGAATTCGAACGTACGTGCGTCCATTCGGCCTCCCTCTGCAACGTTCGAGCGGAAATCGAACGTATATGCATCCGTTCGACCTCCCTCTGCACTGTTCGAGCGGAATTCGAACGTACGTGCGTCCGTTCGGCCTCCCTCTACACCGTTCAAGCGGAATTCGAACGTACGTGCGTCCATTCGGCCTCCCTCCGCACCGTTCGAGCGGAATCCAGACGTACGTACGTCCATTCTGCCTCCCTCTGCACCGTTCGAGTTGAATTCGAACATACATGTGTCCTTTTGGTCTCTCTCTGCACCAGTCGAACTGAATTCGAACGTTTGTGCCACCGTTAAGCCTCCCTCTGCACCTGCCCAGCGGAATTCGAACGTTAGTGCGTCCGTACGGACTACATCCGCACCGTTCGTGAGGAATTCGAACGTACGTGCGTCCGTTCGACCTCCCTCTACACCGTTCGAGCGGAATTAGAACGTACGTACGTCCGTTTGACCTCCCTCTGCACCGTTCGAGCGGAATGCGAACGTACGTGCGTCCGTTCGGCCTCCCTGTGCATCGTTCGAGCGGAATTTGATCGGACCTGCGTACGTTCGGCCTCCCTCTGCACCGTTCGAGCGTATTCGGACGTACGTGCGTTCATTCTGCCTCCCTCTGCAACGTTCGAGCGGAATTCGAACATACATGCGTCCGTTCGATCTATCTCTGCACCATTCGAGCTGAATTCGAACGTTTGTGCCACCGTTAAGCCTCCCTCTGCACCTGCCCAGCGGAATTCGAACGTTAGTGCGTCCGTTCGATCTATCTCTGCACCGTTCGTGCGGAATTCGAACGTACATGCGTCTGATCGGCATCCCTCTGCACCGTTCGAGCGGAATTCGAACGTACATGCGTCCGTTCGGCATACCTCTGCAACGTTCAAGCGAAAGTCGAACGTACGTGCGTCCATTCGGCCACCCTCCGCACCGTTCGAGCGGAATTCAGACGTACGTACGTCCATTCTGCCTCCCTCTGCACCGTTCGAGTTGAATTCGAACATACATGCGTCCTTTCGGTCTCTCTCTGCATCAGTCGAGCTGAATTCGAAAGTTTGTGCCACCGTAAAGTCTCCCTCTGCACCTTCCCAGCGGAATTCGAACGTTCGTGCGTCCGTACGGACTACATCTGCACCGTTCGTGAGGAATTCGAACGTACGTGCGACCGTTCGACCTCCCTCTGCACCGTTCGAGCGGAATTCGAACGTACGTGCGTCCGTTCGGCCTCCCTGTGCATCGTTCGAGTGGAATTTGAACGGACCTGCGTCCGTTCGGCCTCCCTCTGCACCGTTCGAGCGGAATTCGAAAGTACATGCGTCTGATCGGCATTCCTCTGCACCGTTCGATCGGAAATCGAACGTACATGCGTCCGTTCGGCATACCTCTGCACCGTTCGACCGAATTTCGAACATTCGTGCGTCCGTTTGACCTCCCTCTGCACCATTCGAGAGGAATTCGAACGTACGTGCGACTGTTCGGCCTCCTTCTGCATCGTTCGAACGGAATTCGAACGTACGTGCGTCCGTTCAACATCCCTCTACGCCGTTTGAGCAGATTTGGAACATACGTGCGTTTATTCGGCCTCCCTCTGCACCGTTCGAGAGGAAATCGAACGTATGTGCGTCCGTTCGGCCTCCCTCTACACCGTTCGAGCGGAATTCGAACGTACGTGCGTCCATCCTGCCTCCCTCAGCACGATTCAAGCGGAATTCGAACGTTCTTGCGTCCGATCGGTCTCTCTCTGCACCATTCGAGATGAATTCGAAACTTTGTGGCACCGTTAAGCCTCAATCTGCACCTTCCCAGCATAATTCGAACGTTCGTGCGTCCGTACGGCCTACCTATGCACCGTTCGTGAGGAATTCGAACGTACGTGCGACCATTCGGCCTCCCTCTGCATTGTTTGAGCGGAATTCGAAGTACGTGCGTCCAATCGGCTTCCCTCTGCACCGTTCGAGCGGAATTCGAACGTACGTGCGTCCATTCGGCCTCCCTCAGCACGATTCAACCGGAATTCGAAAGTAAGTGCGTCCGTTCGGCCTACCTCTGCACCGTTCGACCGAAATTCGAACATTCATGCACCTGTTCGACCTCCTTCTGCACTGTTCGAGCGGAATTCGAACGTACTTTCGTCCGTTCGGCATCCCTCTTCACCGTTTGAGCGGAATTCGAACGTACGTTAGTCCGTTCGGCCTCCCTCTGCACCGTTGGAGCAGACTTCGAACGTACGTACGTCCGTTCTGCCTCCCTCTGCAACGTTCGAGCGGAATTCGAACGTTTGTGCCTCCGTTAAGCATCCCTCTGCACCTTTCCAGCGGAATTCGAAACTTCGTGCGTCCGTACGGCCTTCCTCTCTACCGTTCGAGAGGAATTCGAACGTACGTGTGTCCATTCGGCCTCCCTCCGCACCGTTCGAGCGGAATTCTGACGTACGTACGTCCATTCTGCCTCCCTCTGCACCGTTCGAGTTGAATTCGAACATACATGCGTCCTTTCGGTCTCTCTCTGCACCAGTCGAGCTGAATTCGAAAGTTTGTGCCACCGTTAAGTCTCCCTCTGCACCTTCCCAGCGGAATTCGAACATTCGTGCGCCCGTACGGACTACATCTGCACCGCTCGTGAGGAATTCGAACGTACGTGCGACCGTTCGGCCTCCCTCTGCATTGTTCGAAAGGAATGCGAACGTACGTTCGTCCGTTCGACCTCCCTCTGCACCGTTCGAGCGGAATTCGAACGCACGTGCGTCCGTTCGGCCTCCCTGTGCATCGTTCGAGCGGAATTTGAACGGACCTGCGTCCGTTCGGCCTCCCTCTGCACCGTTCGAGCGGAATTCGAACGTACATGCGTCTGATCGGCATTCCTCTGCACCGTTCGATCGGAAATCGAACGTACATGCGTCCGTTCGGCATACCTCTGCACCGTTCGACCGAATTTCGAACATTCGTGCGTCCGTTCGGCCTCCCTCTGCAAAGTTCGAGCGGAATTCGAACGTACGTGCGCCCGTTCGGCCTCCCTCTACACCGTTCGAGCGGAATTCGAACGTACGTGCGTCTATTCAGCCTCCCTCTGCACCATTCGAGCGGAATTCGAACGTTCTTGCGTCCGATCGGTCTCTCTCTGCACCATTCGAGATGAATTCGAACGTTTGTGGCACCGTTAAGCCTCCATCTGCACCTTCCCAGCATAATTCGAACGTTCGTGCGTCCGTACGGCCTACCTATGCACCGTTCGTGAGGAATTCGAATGTACGTGCGACCATTCGGCCTCCCTCTGCATTGTTTGAGCGGAATTCGAAGTACGTGCGTCCAATCGGCTTCCCTCTGCACCGTTCGAGCGGAATTCGAACGTACGTGCGTCCATTCGGCCTCCCTCAGCACGATTCAACCGGAATTCGAAAGTAAGTGCGTCCGTTCGGCCTACCTCTGCACCGTTCGACCGAAATTCGAAAATTCATGCACCTGTTCGACCTCCTTCTGCACCGTTCGAGCGGAATTCAAACGTACTTTCGTCCGTTCGGCATCCCTCTTCACAGTTTTAGCGGAATTCGAACGTACGTTAATCCGTTCGGCCTCCCTCTGCACCGTTGGAGCAGACCTCGGACGTACGTACGTCCGTTCTGCCTCCCTCTGCAACGTTCGAGCGGAATTCGAACGTTTGTACCTCCGTTAAGCATCCCTCTGCACCTTTCCAGCGGAATTCGAAAGTACGTGCGTCCATTCGGTCTCCCTCTGCACTGTTCGGGCGGAATTCGAACGTACGTTTGTCCCTTCGGCATCCCTCTGCACCGTTCGAGCGGAATTCGAACGGACCTGCGTTCGTTCTTCCTCCCTCTGCACCGTTCGAGCGGGATTCGAACGTACATGCGTCTGATCGGCATCCCTCTGCACCGTTCGAGAGGAATTCGAACGTACGAGCGTCCATTCGGCCTCCCTCAGCACGATTCAAGCGGAATTCGAAAGTAAGTGCGTCCGATCGGCCTACCTCTGCACCGTTCCGCCGAAATTCGAACATTCATGCACCTATTCGACCTCCTTCTGCACTTTCCCAGCGGAATTCGAAAGTACGTGCGTCTGATCGACATCCCTCTGCACCGTTCGAGCGGAATTGGAACGTACATGCGTCCGTTCGGCATACCTCTGCAACGTTCGACAGAAATTCAACCATTCGTGCCTCCGATCGACCTCCCTCTACACCGTTCGAGTGGAATTCGAACGTACGTGTTTCCATTTGGCCTCCCTCTGCACTGCTCAAGCGGAATTCGAACGTACGTGCGTCTGTTCGGCCTCCCTCTACACCGTTCGAGCGGAATTCGAACTACGTACGTCCATTCTGCCTCCCTCTGCACCGTTCGAGGGGAATTCGAACGTACGTGCGCCCGTTCGGCCTCCCTCTACACCGTTCGAGCGGAATTCGGACGTACGTGCGTCCATTCTGCCTCCCTCTGCACCATTCGAGATGAATTCGAACGTTTGTGGCACCGTTAAGCCTCCATCTGCACCTTCCCAGCATAATTCGAACATTCGTGCGTCCGTACGGCCTACCTATGCACCGGTCGTGAGGAATTCGAATGTACGTGCGACCATTCGGCCTCCCTCTGCATTGTTTGAGCGGAATTCGAAGTACGTGCGTCCAATCGGCTTCCCTCTGCACCGTTCGAGCGGAATTCGAAAGTATGTGCGTCCGTTCGGCCTACCTCTGCACCGTTCGACCGAAATTCGAACATTCATGCACCTGTTCGACCTCCTTCTGCACCGTTCGAGCGGAATTCGAACGTACTTTCGTCCGTTCGGCATCCCTCTTCACAGTTTGAGCGGAATTCGAACGTACGTTAATCCGTTCGGCCTCCCTCTGCACCGTTGGAGCAGACCTCGGACGTACGTACGTCCGTTCTGCCTCCCTCTGCAACGTTCGAGCGGAATTCGAACGTTTGTACCTCCGTTAAGCATCCCTCTGCACCTTTCCAGCGGAATTCGAAAGTACGTGCGTCCATTCGGTATCCCTCTGCACTGTTCGGGCGGAATTCGAGCGTACGTTTGTCCCTTCGGCATCCCTCTGCACCGTTCGAGCGGAATTCGAACGGACCTGCGTTCGTTCTTCCTCCCTCTGCACCGATCGAGCGGGATTCGAACGTACATGCGTCTGATCGGCATCCCTCTGCACCGTTCGAGAGGAATTCGAACGTACGTGCGTCCATTCGGCCTCCCTCAGCACGATTCAAGCGGAATTCGAAAGTAAGTGCGTCCGATCGGCCTACCTCTGCACCGTTCGGCCGAAATTCGAACATTCATGCACCTATTCGACCTCCTTCTGCACTTTCCCAGCGGAATTCGAAAGTACGTGCGTCTGATCGACATCCCTCTGCACCGTTCGAGCGGAATTGGAACGTACATGCGTCCGTTCGGCATACCTCTGCAACGTTCGACAGAAATTCGAACATTCGTGCCTCCGATCGACCTCCCTCTACACCGTTCGAGTGGAATTCGAACGTACGTGTTTCCATTTGGCCTCCCTCTGCACTGCTCAAGCGGAATTCGAACGTACGTGCGTCTGTTAGGCCTCCCTCTACACCGTTCGAGCGGAATTCGAACGTACGTACGTCCATTCTGCCTCCCTCTGCACCGTTCGAGGGGAATTCGAACGTACGTGCGCCCGTTCGGCCTCCCTCTACACCGTTCGAGCGGAATTCGGACGTACGTGCGTCCATTCTGCCTCCCTCTGCACCATTCGAGCGGAATTCGAACGTTCTTGCGTCCGATCGGTCTCTCTCTGCGACATTCGAGATGAATTCGAACGTTTGTGGCACCGTTAAGCCTCCATCTGCACCTTCCCAGCATAATTCGAACGTTCGTGCGTCCGTTCGGCCTACCTATGCACCGTTCGTGAGGAATTCGAACGTACGTGCGACCATTCGCCCTCCCTCTGCATTGTTCGAGCGGAATTCGAACGTACGTGCGTCCATTCGGCCTCCCTCAGCACGATTCAACCGGAATTCGAAAGTAAGTGCGTCCGTTCGGCCTACCTCTGCACCGTTCGACCGAAATTCGAACATTCATGCACCTGTTCGACATCCTTCTGCACCGTTCGAGCGGAATTCGAACGTACGTTCGTCAGTTCGGCCTACCTCTGCACCGTTCGACCGAAATTCGAACATTCATGCACCTGTTCGACATCCTTCTGCACCGTTCGAGCGGAATTCGAACGTACGTGAGTCCGTTCGGCCTCCCTCTGCACCGTTGGAGCAGACTTCGGACGTACGTCCGTTCTGCCTCCCTCTGCAACGTTCGAGCGGAATTCGAACGTTTGTGCCTCCGTTAAGCATCCCTCTGCACCTTTCCAGCGGAATTCGAACGTTCGTGAGGAATTCGTAAGTACGTGCGACCGTTCGGCCTCCCTCTGCATTGTTCGAACGGAATTCGAACGTACGTGCGTCCGTTCCACCTCCCTCTGCACCGTTCAAGCGGATTCCGAACGTAGTTGCGTCCGATCGGCTTCCCTCTGCACCGTTGGATCGGAACTCGAACTTGCGTGCGTCCTTTTGGCCTCCTTCTGCACCGTTCGAGCGGAATTCGAAAGTAGGTGCGTCCGTTCGGCGTCCCTCTGCACCGTTCGAGCGGAATTCGAACGTACGTGTGTCCGTTCGAGCGGAATTCGAATGTACGTGCGTCTGTTCGGCTTCTTTCTGCACCTTTCGGTCGAAATTCGAATGCTCATGCGACCGTTCCGCCTCCCTCTACACCGTTCGAGCGGAATTCGAACATTGGTGCGTCCGTTCGACCTCCCTCTGCACCGTTCGCGCGGAATTCGAACGTACGTGCGTCTATTCAGCCTCCCTCCACACCGTTCGAGCGGAATTCGGACGTACGTGCGTCCATTCTGCCTCTCTCTGCCCCATTCGAGCGGAATTCGAACGTTCTTGCGTCCGATCGGTCTCTCTCTGCAACATTCGAGATGAATTCGAACGTTTGTGGCACCGTTTAGCCTCAATCTGCACCTTCCCAGCATAATTCGAACGTTCGTGCGTCCGTACGGCCTACCTATTCACCGTTCGTGAGGAATTCGAACGTACGTGCGACCTTCGCCCTCCCTCTGCATTGTTCGAGCGGAATTCGAACGTACGTGCGTCCAATCGGCTTCCCTCTGCACCGTTCGAGCGGAATTCGAACGTACGTGCGTCCATTCGGCCTCCCTATGCATGATTCAACCGGAATTCGAAAGTAAGTGCGTCCGTTCTGCCTACCTCTGCACCGTTCGACCGAAATTCGAACATTCATGCACCTGTTCGACCTCCTTCTGCACCGTTCGAACGGAATTCGAACGTACGTTCGTCCGTTCGGCATCCCTCTGCACCGTTTGAGCGGAATTCGAACGTACGTTAGTCCGTTCGGCCTCCCTCTGCACCGTTGGAGCAGACTTCGGACGTGCGTACGTCCGTTCTGCCTCCCTCTGCAACGTTCGAGCGGAATTCGAACGTTTGTGCCTCCTTTAAGCATCCCTCTGCACCTTTCCAGCGGAATTCGAAAGTTCGTGCGTCCGTACGGCCTACCTCTCTACCGTTCGAGAGGAATTCGAACGTACGTGCGTCCATTCCGCCTCCCTCTGCACCGTTCGGGCGGAATTCGAACGCATGTGCGTCCGTTCGGCTTCTTTCTGCACCTTCCGTTCGTGCGTCCGTACGGACTACATCTGCAAAGTTCGAGCGGAATTGGAACGTACATGCCTCCGTTCGGCCTCCCTGTGCATCGTTCGAGCGGAATTTGAACGGACCTGCGTCCGTTCGGCCTCCCTCTGCACCGTTCGAGCGTAATCGGACGTACGTGCGTCCATTCTGCCCCCCTCTGCACCGTTCGAGCGAAATTCGATCATAAATGCGTCCGTTCTGTCTATCTCTGCAACATTCGAGCTGAATTCGAACGTTTGTGCCACCGTTAAGCCTCCGTCTGCACCTTCCCAGCGGAATTGGAAAGTTAGTGCGTCCCTACGGCCTACCCCTTCACCGTTCGTGAGGAATTCGAACGTACTTGCGACCGTTCGGCATCCCTCTGCAGCGTTCTAGCGCAATTCGAACGTACGTGCGTCCGTTCGGCATACCTATGCAACGTTCGACCGAAATTCGAACGTACGTGCGTCCATTCGGCCTCCCTCTACACCGTTCGAGCGGAATTCGAAAGTACGTGCGTCCATTCGGCCTCCCTCTGCACCGTTTGAGCGGTATTCGAACGTACGTGAGTCCGTTCGTCCTCCCTCTGCACCGTTCGGGAGGAATTCGGACGTACGTGCGTCCGTTCTGCCTCCCTCTGCACCGTTCGAGCGGAATTCGAACGTTTGTGCATCCGTTAAGCCTCCCTCTGCACCTTCCCAGCGGAACTGGAACGTTCGTGTGTCCGTCCGACCTACCTCTGCACCGTTCGTGAGGAATTCGTAAGTACGTGCGACCGTTCGGCCTCCCTCTGCATTGTTCGAACGGAATTCGAACGTACGTGCGTCCGTTCCACCTCCCTCTGCACCGTTCAAGCGGATTCCGAACGTAGTTGCGTCCGATCGGCTTCCCTCTGCACCGTTGGATCGGAACTCGAACTTGCGTGCGTCCTTTTGGCCTCCTTCTGCACCGTTCGAGCGGAATTCGAAAGTAGGTGCGTCCGTTCGGCGTCCCTCTGCACCGTTCGAGCGGAATTCGAACGTACGTGTGTCCGTTCGAGCGGAATTCGAATGTACGTGCGTCCGTTCGGCTTCTTTCTGCACCTTTCGGTCGAAATTCGAATGCTCATGCGACCGTTCCGCCTCCCTCTACACCGTTCGAGCGGAATTCGAACATTGTTGCGTCCGTTCGACCTCCCTCTGCACCGTTCGCGCGGAATTCGAACGTACGTGCGTCTATTCAGCCTCCCTCCACACCGTTCGAGCGGAATTCGGACGTACGTGCGTCCATTCTGCCTCCCTCTGCCCCATTCGAGCGGAATTCGAACGTTCTTGCGTCCGATCGGTCTCTCTCTGCAACATTCGAGATGAATTCGAACGTTTGTGGCACCGTTTAGCCTCCATCTGCACCTTCCCAGCATAATTCGAACGTTCGTGCGTCCGTACGGCCTACCTATTCACCGTTCGTGAGGAATTCGAACGTACGTGCGACCATTCGCCCTCCCTCTGCATTGTTCGAGCGGAATTCGAACGTACGTGCGTCCAATCGGCTTCCCTCTGCACCGTTCGAGCGGAATTCGAACGTACGTGCGTCCATTCGGCCTCCCTATGCATGATTCAACCGGAATTCGAAAGTAAGTGCGTCCGTTCGGCCTACCTCTGCACCGTTCGACCGAAATTCGAACATTCATGCACCTGTTCGACCTCCTTCTGCACCGTTCGAACGGAATTCGAACGTACGTTCGTCCGTTCGGCATCCCTCTGCACCGTTTGACCGGAATTCGAACGTACGTTAGTCCGTTCGGCCTCCCTCTGCACCGTTGGAGCAGACTTCGGACGTGCGTACGTCCGTTCTGCCTCCCTCTGCAACGTTCGAGCGGAATTCGAACGTTTGTGCCTCCTTTAAGCATCCCTCTGCACCTTTCCAGCGGAATTCGAAAGTTCGTGCGTCCGTACGGCCTACCTCTCTACCGTTCGAGAGGAATTCGAACGTACGTGCGTCCATTCGGCCTCCCTCTGCACCGTTCGGGCGGAATTCGAACGCACGTGCGTCCGTTCGGCTTCTTTCTGCACCTTCCGGTCGAAATTCGAATGCTCGTGCGTCCGTTCCGCCTCCCTCTACACCGGTCGAGCGGAATTCGAACATAGGTGCGTCCGTTCGACCTCCGTCTGCACCGTTCGCGCGGAATTCGAACGTACGTGCGTCCGGCCGTCCTCCGTCTGCACCGTTCGAGCGGAATTCGAATGTATGTGCGATTGTTCGGCCTCCCTCTGCATCGTTCGAACGGAATTCGAACGTACGTGCGTCCGTTCAACATCCCTCTACGCCGTTTGAGCAGATTTGGAACGTACGTGCGTCTATTCGGCCTCCCTCTGCACCGTTCGAGAGGAAATCGAACGTATGTGCGTCTATTCAGCCTCCCTCCACACCGTTCGAGCGGAATTCGGACGTACGTGCGTCCATTCTGCCTCCTTCTGCACCGTTCGAGCGGAATTCGAGCGTACGTACGTCCGTTCGGCATCCCTCTGTACCGTGTGAGCGGAATTCGAACCTACGTTAGTCCATTCGGCCTCCCACTGCACCGTTGGAGCAGACTTCGGACGTACGTACGTCCGTTCTGTCTCCCTCTGCAACGTTCGAGCGGAATTCGAACGTTTGTGCCTCCGTTAAGCATCCCTCTGCACCTTTCCAGCGGAATTCAAAAGTTCGTGCGTCCGTACGGCCTACCTCTCTACCGTTCGAGAGGAATTCGAACGTACGTGCGTCCATTCGACCTCCCTCTGCACTGTTCGGGCGGAATTCGAACGTACGTTTGTCCCTTCGGCATCCCTCTGCACCGTTCGAGTGGAATTCGAACGGACCTGCGTTCGTTCGTCCTCCCTCTGCACCGTTCGAGCGGGATTCGAACGTACATGCGTCTGATCGGCATCCCTCTGCACCGTTCGAGCGGAATTCGAACGTACGTGCGTCCATTCGGCCTCCCTCAGCACGATTCAAGCGGAATTCGAAAGTAAGTGCGTCCGATCGGCCTACCTCTGCACCGTTCGACCGAAATTCGAACATTCATGCACCTATTCGACCTCCTTCTGCATTTTCCAACGGAATTCGAATGTACATGCGTCTGATCGGCATCCCTCTGCACCGTTCGAGCGGAATTGGAACGTACATGCGTCTGTTCGGCATACCTATGCACCGTTCGACCGAAATTTAAACAATCGTGCGTCCGATCGACCTCCCTCTACGCCGTTCGAGCGGATTCGAACGTACGTGCGTTCATTCGGCCTCCCTCTGCAAGATTCGAGCGCAAATCGAACGTATATGCGTCCGTTCGGATTCCCTCTGCACCGTTCGAGGGGAATTCGAACGTACGTGCGTCCGTTCGGCTTTCCTCTACACCGTTCGAGCGGAATTCGAACGTGCGTGCGTCCATTCGGCCTCCCTCCGCACCGTTCGAGCGGAATTCGAACATTCGTGCCTCCGATCGACATCCCTCTACACCGATCGAGTGGAATTCGAACGTACGTGTTTCCATTCGGCCTCCCTCTGCACTGCTCAAGCGGAATTCGAACGTACGTGCGTCTGTTCGGCCTCCCTCTACACCGTTCGAGCGGAATTCGAACGAACGTACGTCCATTCTGCCTCTGCACCGTTCGAGGGGAATTCGAACGTACATGCGCCCGTTCGGTCTATCCCTGCACCATTCCAGCTGAATTCGAACGTTTGTGCCACCGTTAAACCTCCCTCTGCACCCTCCCAGCGGAATTCGAACGTTCGTGCGTCCGTACGGACTACATCTGCGCCATTCATGAGGAATTCGAACGTACGTGCGACCGTTCGGCCTCCCTCTGCATTGTTCGAACGGTATTCGAACGTACGTGCGTCCGTTCGACCTCCCCCTGCACCGTTCGAGCGGAATTGGAACGTACATGCCTCCGTTCGGTATCCCTCTGCACGGTTCGAGAGGAATTCGGAGGTACGTGCGTCCGTTCTGCCTCCCTCTGCACCATTCGAGCGGAATTCGAACGTTTGTGCATCCGTTAAGCCTCCCTCTGCACCTTCCCAGCGGAATTGGAACGTTCGTGCGTCCGTACGGCCTACCTTTGCACCGTTCGTGAGGAATTCGTAAGTACATGCGACCGTTCGGCCTCCCTCTGCATTGTTCGAACGGAATTCGAACGTACGTGCGTCCGTTCCACCTCACTCTGCACCGTTCAAGCGGATTCCGAACGTAGGTGCGTCCAATCGGCTTCCCTCTGCACCGTTCGAGCAGAACTCGAACGTGCATGCGTCCGTTCCACCTCCCTCTGCACCGTTCAAGCGGATTCCGAACGTAGTTGCTCCGATCGGCCTCCCTCTGCAACGTTCGAGCGGAATTCGACCGCACGTGCGTCCGTCCGGCCTCCGTCTGCACCGTTCGAGCGGATTTCGAAAGTACATCCGTCCGTTTGGACTCCCTCTGCACCGTTCGAGTGGAATTGGAACGTACGTGCGACCGTTCGGCCATCCTCTGCACCGTTCGAGAGGAATTCGGACGTACGTGCGTCCGTTCTGCCTCCCTCTGCACCGTTCGAGCGGAATTCGAACGTTTGTGCATCCGTTAAGCCTCCCTCTGCACCTTCCCCGCGGAATTGGAACGTTCGTGTGTCCGTCCGGCCTACCTCTGCACCGTTCGTGAGGAATTCGTAAGTACGTGCGACCGTTCGGCCTCCCTCTGCATTGTTCAAACGGAATTCGAACGTACGTGTGTCCGTTCGGCCTCCTTCTGTACCGTTCGAGCGGAATTCGAATGTACGTGCGTCCGTTTGGCTTCTTTCTGCACCTTTCGGTCGAAATTCGAATGCTCGTGCGTCCGTTCCGCCTCCCTCTACACCTTTCGAATGGAATTCGAACATAGGTGCGTCCGTTCGTCCTCCCTCTGCACCGTTCGCGCGGAATTCGAACGTACGTGCGTCCGCCCGTCCTCCGTCTGCACCGTTCGAACGGAATTCGAACGTACGTGCGTCCGTTCGGCCTCCCTCTGCACTGTTCGAGCGGAATTCGAAAGTACGTGCGTCCGTTCGGCCTCCCTCTGCACCGTCCGCGCGGAATTCCAACATACATGCGTCCGTTCGGTCTCCCTCTACACTGATGAGTGGAATTCGAAAATACGTGCGTCCGTTCGGCATCCCTATGCACCGTTGGAGCAGAATTGGAACATACATGCGTCCGTTCGGCCTCCCTCTACACCGTTCGAGCGGAATTCGTACGTACGTTCCTGCGTTAAGGCTCCCTCTGCACCGTCCGCGCGGAATTCGAACATACGTGCGCCCGTTCGGCCTCCTTCTGCAACGTTCGTGCGGAGGTCGAAGCCTTCCTCTGCTCCGTTTGAGCGAAATTCGAACGAACGTGCCCACGTTAAACCTTCCTGTTCACCGTCCGAGCGGAATTCGAACGTTCGTGCGTCCGTTCGGCCTACCTCTACACCGTACGAGATGAATTCGGACGTACGTGAGTCCGTTCGGCCTCCCTCTGCACTGTTCGAGCGGAATTCGAATGTACGTGCGTCCGTTCGGCCTCCCTCTGCCCCGTTCGAGAGATATTCCAACGTACGTGCCTCCGTTCGGCATCCCTCTGCACTGTTCAAGCGGAATTCGAACGTACGTGCGTCCGTTCGGCCTCCCTCTGCACAGTTCGAGCGGAATTCGAACGTACGTGCGTCCGTTCGACCTCCCTCTGCACCGTTCGAGTGGAATTTCAGCATACATGCGTCCGTTCGGTCTCTCTCTGCACCGTTCGAGCGGAATTCGAACGTATGTACCTCCGTTAAACTTCCCTCTTCACCGTGCGAGCGGAATTCGAACGTACGTGCGTGCGATCGGCTTCCCTCTGCACCGTTCGTCGAAATTCGAATGTACTTGCATCCGTTCGGCCTCCCTCTGCACCGTTCGAACGGAATTGGAACGTACGTTCCTCCGTTCAGCCACCCTCTGCACCGTTCGAGAGGAATTCGAACGTATGTGCGTCCGTTCGGCCTCGCTCTGCACCGTTCGAGCGGAATTCGAATGTTCGTGCATCCGTTTGGCCTACCTCTGCACCGTTCGAGCGGAATTCGGACGTACGTACGTCCGTTATGCCTCCCTCCACACCGTTCGAGCGGAATTTCAGTATACATGCGTCCGTTCGGTCTCTTTCTGCACCGTTCGAGCGGATTTCGAACGTATGTGCCTCCGTTAAGCCTCCCTCGTCACCGTTCGAGCGGAATTCGAACGTATGTGCGTCTGTTCGGCCTCCCTCTGCACCGGTCGGCCTCGCTCTGCACCGTTAAAGCGGAATTCGAACGGACGTGCGTCCGTTCGGCATCCCTCTGCACCATTCGAACGGAATTCGAACGGACGTGCGCCCGTTTCACCTCCCTCTGCATCGTTCGAGAAGATTTCGAACGTACGCTCGACCATTCGGCCTCAGTCTTCACCGTTGGAGCGGAATTCGAACGTACGTGCATCCGTTAAGCCTCCCTGTGAACCGTTCGAGCGGAATTCGAACGTACGTGCGTCCGTTCGGCATCTCTCAGCACCGTCCGAGCGGAATTCAAACGTTCGTGCGTCCGTTCGGCCTACTTCTGCACCGTTTAAGAGGAATTCGGACGTATGTGCGACCGTTCGACCTCCCTCTGCACCGTTCGAGCGGAATTCGAACGTACGAGCATCCGTTCGGCCTCCCTATGCTACGTTCGGCCGGAATTCGAACATACGTGCGTCCGTTCAACCGCGCTCTCCACCGTTCGAGCGGAATTAGAACGTACGTGCGACCGTTCGGATTCCCTCTGCACCGTTCGAGCGAAATTCGAACGGACATGCGTCCGTTCGGCCTCTCTCTGCACCGTCCGAGCGGAATTCGTACGTTCGTACATCCGTTCGGCCTACCTCTGCACCGGTCGAGAGGAATTCGGATGCACGTGCGTCCGTTCGACCTCCCTCTGCACCTTTCGAGCGGAATTCGAACGTACGAGCATCCGTTCGGCCACCCTCTGCACTGGTCGAGCGGAATTCGTACGTACGTTCGTCCGTTCGGCCTCCCTCTACATCGTCCGAGCGGAATGTTCGTGCGTCCATTCGGCCTACCTCCGCACAGTTCGAGCGTTATTCGAACGTACGTGCGTCCGTTCGGCCTCCCTCTGCAATGTTCGAGCAGAATTCGGAAGTACGTACGTCCGTTATGGCTCCCTCTACACCGTTCGAGCGGAATTTCAACATACATGCCTTCGTTCGTTCTCTCTCTGCACCGTTCGAGCGGAATTCGAACGTATGTGCCTCCGTTAAGCCTCCCTCTTAACCGTTCGAGCGGAATTCGAACGTAAGGTGACCATTCGGCTTCCCTCTGCACCGTTCTTCGGAATTCGAATATACGTGCGTCCGTTTACTATCCCTCTGCACCGTTCGAGCGGAATTCGAACGTACGTGCGTCCGTTCGTCCTCTTTCTGCACATTTCGCGAAGAATCCGAAGTTACGTGCGTCCCTTCGACCTCCCTCTGCACCGTTCGAGCGGAATTCGGACGTACGTACGTCCGTTCTGCCTCCCTCTGCACCGTTCGAGCGGAATTTCAGCATACATGCGTCCGTTCGGTCTCTCTCTGCACCGTTCGAGCGGAATTCGAACGTATGTGCCTCCGTTAAGCCTCCCTCTTCACCGTTTGAACGGAATTCGAACGTACGTGCGTGCGATCGGCTTCCCTCTGCACCGTTCGCCGAAATTCGAATGTACGTGCGTCCGTTCACCATCCCTCTGCATCGTTCGACCGGAATTCGAATGTACGTGCATCCGTTCGGCCTCCCTCTGCACCGTTCGAGCGGAATTCGAACGTACTTGCGTCCGTTCGGCCTCCCTTTGCACCGTTCGAACGGAATTGGAACGTACGTGCATCCGTTCAGACTCCCTCTGCACCGTTCGAGTGGAATTCGAACGTACGTGCGTCCGCCCGTCCTCCGTCTGCACCGTTCGAACGGAATTCGAACGTACGTGCATCCGTTCGGCCTCCCTCTGCACCGTTCGAGCGGAATTCGAAAGTACGTGCGTCCGTTCGGCCTCCCTCTGCACCGTCCGCGCGGAATTCCAACATACATGCGTCCGTTCGGTCTCCCTCTACACTGATGAGTGGAATTCGAAAATACATGCGTCCGTTCGGCATCCCTATGCACCGTTGGAGCAGAATTGGAACATACATGCGTCCGTTCGGCCTCCCTCTGCACCGTTCGAGCGGAATTCGTACGTACGTTCCTGCGTTAAGGCTCCCTCTGCACCGTCCGCGCGGAATTCGAACATACGTGCGCCCGTTCGGCCTCCTTCTGCACCGTTCGTGCGGAGGTCGAAGCCTTCCTCTGCTCCGTTTGTGCGAAATTCGAACGAACGTGCCCACGTTAAACCTTCCTGTTCACCGTCCGAGCGGAATTCGAACGTTCGTGCGTCCGTTCGGCCTACCTCTACACCGTACGAGATGAATTCGGACGTACGTGAGTCCGTTCGGCCTCCCTCTGCACTGTTCGAGCGGAATTCGAATGTACGTGCGTCCGTTCGGCCTCCCTCTGCCCCGTTCGAGAGATATTCCAACGTACGTGCCTCCGTTCGGCATCCCTCTGCACTGTTCAAGCGGAATTCGAACGTACGTGCGTCCGTTCGGCCTCCCTCTGCACAGTTCGAGCGGAATTCGAACGTACGTGCGTCCGTTCGACCTCCCTCTGCACCGTTCGAGTGGAATTTCAGCATACATGCGTCCGTTCGGTCTCTCTCTGCACCGTTCGAGCGGAATTCGAACGTATGTACCTCCGTTAAACTTCCCTCTTCACCGTGCGAGCGGAATTCGAACGTACGTGCGTGCGATCGGCTTCCCTCTGCACCGTTCGTCGAAATTCGAATGTACGTGCATCCGTTCGGCCTCCCTCTGCACCGTTCGAACGGAATTGGAACGTACGTTCCTCCGTTCAGCCACCCTCTGCACCGTTCGAGAGGAATTCGAACGTATGTGCGTCCGTTCGGTCTCTCTCTGCACCGTTCGAGCGGAATTCGAACGTATGTACCTCCGTTAAACTTCCCTCTGCACCGTTCGAGCGGAATTCGGACGTACGTACGTCCGTTATGCCTCCCTCCACACCGTTCGAGCGGAATTTCAGTATACATGCGTCCGTTCGGTCTCTTTCTGCACCGTTCGAGCGGATTTCGAACGTATGTGCCTCCGTTAAGCCTCCCTCGTCACCGTTCGAGCGGAATTCGAACGTATGTGCGTCTGTTCGGCCTCCCTCTGCACCGGTCGGCCTCGCTCTGCACCGTTAAACCGGAATTCGAACGGACGTGCGTCCGTTCGGCATCCCTCTGCACCATTCGAACGGAATTCGAACGGACGTGCGCCCGTTTCACCTCCCTCTGCATCGTTCGAGAAGATTTCGAACGTACGCTCGACCATTCGGCCTCAGTCTTCACCGTTGGAGCGGAATTCGAACGTACGTGCATCCGTTAAGCCTCCCTGTGAACCGTTCGAGCGGAATTCGAACGTACGTGCGTCCGTTCGGCCTCTCTCAGCACCGTCCGAGCGGAATTCGAACGTTCGTGCGTCCGTTCGGCCTACTTCTGCACCGTTTAAGAGGAATTCGGACGTATGTGCGACCGTTCGACCTCCCTCTGCACCGTTCGAGCGGAATTCGAACGTACGAGCATCCGTTCGGCCTCCCTATGCTACGTTCGGCCGGAATTCGAACATACGTGCGTCCGTTCAACCGCGCTCTCCACCGTTCGAGCGGAATTAGAACGTACGTGCGACCGTTCGGATTCCCTCTGCACCGTTCGAGCGAAATTCGAACGGACATGCGTCCGTTCGGCCTCTCTCTGCACCGTCCGAGCGGAATTCGTACGTTCGTACATCCGTTCGGCCTACCTCTGCACCGGTCGAGAGGAATTCGGATGCACGTGCGTCCGTTCGACCTCCCTCTGCACCTTTCGAGCGGAATTCGAACGTACGAGCATCCGTTCGGCCACCCTCTGCACTGGTCGAGCGGAATTCGTACGTACGTGCGTCCGTTCGGCCTCCCTCTACATCGTCCGAGCGGAATGTTCGTGCGTCCATTCGGCCTAACTCCGCACAGTTCGAGCGTTATTCGAACGTACGTGCGTCCGTTCGGCCTCCCTCTGCAATGTTCGAGCAGAATTCGGAAGTACGTACGTCCGTTATGCCTCCCTCTACACCGTTCGAGCGGAATTTCAACATACATGCCTTCGTTCGTTCTCTCTCTGAACCGTTCGAGCGGAATTCGAACGTATGTGCCTCCGTTAAGCCTCCCTCTTAACCGTTCGAGCGGAATTCGAACGTAAGGTGACCATTCGGCTTCCCTCTGCACCGTTCTTCGGAATTCGAATATACGTGCGTCCGTTTACTATCCCTCTGCACCGTTCGAGCGGAATTCGAACGTACGTGCGTCCGTTCGTCCTCTTTCTGCACATTTCGCGAAGAATCCGAAGTTACGTGCGTCCCTTCGACCTCCTTCTGCACCGTTCGAGCGGAATTCGGACGTACGTACGTCCGTTCTGCCTCCCTCTGCACCGTTCGAGCGGAATTTCAGCATACATGCGTCCGTTCGGTCTCTCTCTGCACCGTTCGAGCGGAATTCGAACGTATGTGCCTCCGTTAAGCCTCCCTCTTCACCGTTTGAACGGAATTCGAACGTACGTGCGTGCGATCGGCTTCCCTCTGCACCGTTCGCCGAAATTCGAATGTACGTGCGTCCGTTCACCATCCCTCTGCATCGTTCGACCGGAATTCGAATGTACGTGCATCCGTTCGGCCTCCCTCTGCACCGTTCGAGCGGAATTCGAACGTACGTGCGTCCGTTCGGCCTCCCTTTGCACCGTTCGAACGGAATTGGAACGTACGTGCGTCCGTTCAGACTCCCTCTGCACCGTTCGAGTGGAATTCGAACGTACGTGCGTCCGCCCGTCCTCCGTCTGCACCGTTCGAACGGAATTCGAACGTACGTGCGTCCGTTCGGCCTCCCTCTGCACTGTTCGAGCGGAATTCGAAAGTACGTGCGTCCGTTCGGCCTCCCTCTGCACCGTCCGCGCGGAATTCCAACATACATGCGTCCGTTCGGTCTCCCTCTACACTGATGAGTGGAATTCGAAAATACGTGCGTCCGTTCGGCATCCCTATGCACCGTTGGAGCAGAATTGGAACATACATGCGTCCGTTCGGCCTCCCTCTGCACCGTTCGAGCGGAATTCGTACGTACGTTCCTGCGTTAAGGCTCCCTCTGCACCGTCCGCGCGGAATTCGAACATACGTGCGCCCGTTCGGCCTCCTTCTGCAACGTTCGTGCGGAGGTCGAAGCCTTCCTCTGCTCCGTTTGTGCGAAATTCGAACGAACGTGGCCACGTTAAACCTTCCTGTTCACCGTCCGAGCGGAATTCGAACGTTCGTGCGTCCGTTCGGCCTACCTCTACACCGTACGAGATGAATTCGGACGTACGTGAGTCCGTTCGGCCTCCCTCTGCACTGTTCGAGCGGAATTCGAATGTACGTGCGTCCGTTCGGCCTCCCTCTGCCCCGTTCGAGAGATATTCCAACGTACGTGCCTCCGTTTGGCATCCCTCTGCACTGTTCAAGCGGAATTCGAACGTACGTGCGTCCGTTCGGCCTCCCTCTGCACAGTTCGAGCGGAATTCGAACGTACGTGCGTCCGTTCGACCTCCCTCTGCACCGTTCGAGTGGAATTTCAGCATACATGCGTCCGTTCGGTCTCTCTCTGCACCGTTCGAGCGGAATTCGAACGTATGTACCTCCGTTAAACTTCCCTCTTCACCGTGCGAGCGGAATTCGAACGTACGTGCGTGCGATCGGCTTCCCTCTGCACCGTTCGTCGAAATTCGAATGTACGTGCATCCGTTCGGCCTCCCTCTGCACCGTTCGAACGGAATTGGAACGTACGTTCCTCCGTTCAGCCACCCTCTGCACCGTTCGAGAGGAATTCGAACGTATGTGCGTCCGTTCGGTCTCTCTCTGCACCGTTCGAGCGGAATTCGAACGTATGTACCTCCGTTAAACTTCCCTCTGCACCGTTCGAGCGGAATACGGACGTACGTACGTCCGTTATGCCTCCCTCCACACCGTTCGAGCGGAATTTCAGTATACATGCGTCCGTTCGGTCTCTTTCTGCACCGTTCGAGCGGATTTCGAACGTATGTGCCTCCGTTAAGCCTCCCTCGTCACCGTTCGAGCGGAATTCGAACGTATGTGCGTCTGTTCGGCCTCCCTCTGCACCGGTCGGCCTCGCTCTGCACCGGTCGGCCTCGCTCTGCACCGTTAAAGCGGAATTCGAACGGACGTGCGTCCGTTCGGCATCCCTCTGCACCATTCGAACGGAATTCGAACTGACGTGCGCCCGTTTCACCTCCCTCTGCATCGTTCGAGAAGATTTCGAACGTACGCTCGACCATTCGGCCTCAGTCTTCACCGTTGGAGCGGAATTCGAACGTACGTGCATCCGTTAAGCCTCCCTGTGAACCGTTCGAGCGGAATTCGAACGTACGTGCGTCCGTTCGGCCTCTCTCAGCACCGTCCGAGCGGAATTCAAACGTTCGTGCGTCCGTTCGGCCTACTTCTGCACCGTTTAAGAGGAATTCGGACGTATGTGCGACCGTTCGACCTCCCTCTGCACCGTTCGAGCGGAATTCGAACGTACGAGCATCCGTTCGGCCTCCCTATGCTACGTTCGGCCGGAATTCGAACATACGTGCGTCCGTTCAACCGCGCTCTCCACCGTTCGAGCGGAATTAGAACGTACGTGCGACCGTTCGGATTCCCTCTGCACCGTTCGAGCGAAATTCGAACGGACATGCGTCCGTTCGTTCTCTCTCTGCACCGTTCGAGCGGAATTCGAACGTATGTGCCTCCGTTAAGCCTCCCTCTTAACCGTTCGAGCGGAATTCGAACGTAAGGTGACCATTCGGCTTCCCTCTGCACCGTTCTTCGGAATTCGAATATACGTGCGTCCGTTTACTATCCCTCTGCACCGTTCGAGCGGAATTCGAACGTACGTGCGTCCGTTCGTCCTCTTTCTGCACATTTCGCGAAGAATCCGAAGTTATGTGCGTCCCTTCGACCTCCCTCTGCACCGTTCGAGCGGAATTCGGACGTACGTACGTCCGTTCTGCCTCCTTCTGCACCGTTCGAGCGGAATTTCAGCATACATGCGTCCGTTCGGTCTCTCTCTGCACCGTTCGAGCGGAATTCGAACGTATGTGCCTCCGTTAAGCCTCCCTCTTCACCGTTTGAACGGAATTCGAACGTACGTGCGTGCGATCGGCTTCCCTCTGCACCGTTCGCCGAAATTCGAATGTACGTGCGTCCGTTCACCATCCCTCTGCATCGTTCGACCGGAATTCGAATGTACGTGCATCCGTTCGGCCTCCCTCTGCACCGTTCGAGCGGAATTCGAACGTACGTGCGTCCGTTCGGCCTCCCTTTGCACCGTTCGAACGGAATTGGAACGTACGTGCGTCCGTTCAGACTCCCTCTGCACCGTTCGAGTGGAATTCGAACGTATGAGCGTCCGTTCGGCCTCCCTCTGCACCGTTCGAGCGGAATTCGAACGTACGTGCGTCCGTTCGGCCTCTTTCTGCACAGTTCGCGCAGACCTCGGAGGTACTTGCGTCCGTTCGACCTCCCTCTGCACCGTTCGAGCGGAATTCGGACGTACGTGCGTCCGTTCGGCCTCCCTCTACATCGTCCGAGCGGAATGTTCGTGCGTCCATTCGGCCTACCTCCGCACAGTTCGAGCGTTATTCGAACGTACGTGCGCCCGTTCGGCCTCCCTCTGCAATGTTCGAGCAGAATTCGGAAGTACGTACGTCCGTTATGCCTCCCTCTACACCGTTCGAGCGGAATTTCAACATACATGCCTTCGTTCTTTCTCTCTCTGCACCGTTCGAGCGGAATTCGAACGTATGTGCCTCCGTTAAGCCTCCCTCTTAACCGTTCGAGCGGAATTCGAACGTAAGGTGACCATTCGGCTTCCCTCTGCACCGTTCTTCGGAATTCGAATATACGTGCGTCCGTTTACTATCCCTCTGCACCGTTCGAGCGGAATTCGAACGTACGTGCGTCCGTTCGTCCTCTTTCTGCACATTTCGCGAAGAATCCGAAGTTACGTGCGTCCCTTCGACCTCCCTCTGCACCGTTCGAGCGGAATTCGGACGTACGTACGTCCGTTCTGCCTCCCTCTGCACCGTTCGAGCGTAATTTCAGCATACATGCGTCCGTTCGGTCTCTCTCTGCACCGTTCGAGCGGAATTCGAACGTATGTGCCTCCGTTAAGCCTCCCTCTTCACCGTTTGAACGGAATTCTAACGTACGTGCGTGCGATCGGCTTCCCTCTGCACCGTTCGCCGAAATTCGAATGTACGTGCGTCCGTTCACCATCCCTCTGCATCGTTCGACCGGAATTCGAATGTACGTGCATCCGTTCGGCCTCCCTCTGCACCGTTCGAGCGGAATTCGAACGTACGTGCGTCCGTTCGGCCTCCCTTTGCACCGTTCGAACGGAATTGGAACGTACGTGCGTCCGTTCAGACTCCCTCTGCACCGTTCGAGTGGAATTCGAACGTATGAGCGTCCGTTCGGCCTCCCTCTGCACCGTTCGAGCGGAATTCGCATGTTCGTGCGTTCGTTTGGCCTACCTCTGCACAGTTCGAGCGGAATTCGAACGTACGTGCGTCCGTTCGGCCTCCCTCTTAACCGTTCGAGCGGAATTCGAACGTAAGGTGACCATTCGGCTTCCCTCTGCACCGTTCTTCGGAATTCGAATATACGTGCGTCCGTTTACTATCCCTCTGCACCGTTCGAGCGGAATTCGAACGTACGTGCGTCCGTTCGTCCTCTTTCTGCACATTTCGCGAAGAATCCGAAGTTACGTGCGTCCCCTCGACCTCCCTCTGCACCGTTCGAGCGGAATTCTGACGTACGTACGTCCGTTCTGCCTCCCTCTGCACCGTTCGAGCGGAATTTCAGCATACATGCGTCCGTTCGGTCTCTCTCTGCACCGTTCGAGCGGAATTCGAACGTATGTGCCTCCGTTAAGCCTCCCTCTTCACCGTTTGAACGGAATTCGAACGTACGTGCGTGCGATCGGCTTCCCTCTGCACCGTTCGCCGAAATTCGAATGTACGTGCGTCCGTTCACCATCCCTCTGCATCGTTCGACCGGAATTCGAATGTACGTGCATCCGTTCGGCCTCCCTCTGCACCGTTCGAGCGGAATTCGAACGTACGTGCGTCCGTTCGGCCTCCCTTTGCACCGTTCGAACGGAATTGGAACGTACGTGCGTCCGTTCAGACTCCCTCTGCACCGTTCGAGTGGAATTCGAACGTATGAGCGTCCGTTCGGCCTCCCTCTGCACCGTTCGAGCGGAATTCGCATGTTCGTGCGTTCGTTTGGCCTACCTCTGCACAGTTCGAGCGGAATTCGAACGTACGTGCGTCCGTTCGGCCTCTTTCTGCACAGTTCGCGCAGACCTCGGAGGTACTTGCGTCCGTTCGACCTCCCTCTGCACCGTTCGAGCGGAATTCGGACGTACGTGCGTCCGTTCGGCCTCCCTCTACATCGTCCGAGCGGAATGTTCGTGCGTCCATTCGGCCTACCTCCGCACAGTTCGAGCGTTATTCGAACGTACGTGCGTCCGTTCGGCCTCCCTCTGCAATGTTCGAGCAGAATTCGGAAGTACGTACGTCCGTTATGCCTCCCTCTACACCGTTCGAGCGGAATTCGAACGTATGTGCCTCCGTTAAGACTCCCTCTTAACCGTTCGAGCGGAATTCGAACGTAAGGTGACCATTCGGCTTCCCTCTGCACCGTTCTTCGGAATTCGAATATACGTGCGTCCGTTTACTATCCCTCTGCACCGTTCGAGCGGAATTCGAACGTACGTGCGTCCGTTCGTCCTCTTTCTGCACATTTCGCGAAGAATCCGAAGTTACGTGCGTCCCTTCGACCTCCCTCTGCACCGTTCGAGCGGAATTCGGACGTACGTACGTCCGTTCTGCCTCCCTCTGCACCGTTCGAGCGGAATTTCAGCATACATGCGTCCGTTCGGTCTCTCTCTGCACCGTTCGAGCGGAATTCGAACGTATGTGCCTCCGTTAAGCCTCCCTCTTCACCGTTTGAACGGAATTCTAACGTACGTGCGTGCGATCGGCTTCCCTCTGCACCGTTCGCCGAAATTCGAATGTACGTGCGTCCGTTCACCATCCCTCTGCATCGTTCGACCGGAATTCGAATGTACGTGCATCCGTTCGGCCTCCCTCTGCACCGTTCGAGCGGAATTCGAACGTACGTGCGTCCGTTCGGCCTCCCTTTGCACCGTTCGAACGGAATTGGAACGTACGTGCGTCCGTTCAGACTCCCTCTGCACCGTTCGAGTGGAATTCGAACGTATGAGCGTCCGTTCGGCCTCCCTCTGCACCGTTCGAGCGGAATTCGCATGTTCGTGCGTTCGTTTGGCCTACCTCTGCACAGTTCGAGCGGAATTCGAACGTACGTGCGTCCGTTCGGCCTCTTTCTGCACAGTTCGCGCAGACCTCAGAGGTACTTGCGTCCGTTCGACCTCACTCTGCACCGTTCGAGCGGAATTCGGACGTACGTACGTCCGTTCTGCCTCCCCCCGCACCGTTCGAGCGGAATTTCAACATACATGCGCCCGTTCGGTCTCTCTCTGCACCGTTCGAGCGGATTTCGAACGTATGTGCCTCCATTTAGCCTCCCTCTTCACCGTTCGAGCGGAATTTGAACGTATGTGCGTCCGTTCGGCCTCCCTCTGCACCGTTCAGCCTCCCTCTGCACCGCTAAAGCGGATTTCGAATGGACGTGCGTCCGTTCGGCCTCCCTCTGCACCGTTCGATTGGAATTCGAACGTATATGCGTCCGTTCGGCCTCCCTCTGCACCGTTCAAGCGGAATTCGAACGTACGTGCGTCCGTTCGGCCTCCCTCTGCACCGTTTGAGCGGAATTCGAACGTATGTGCGTCCGTTCTGCCTCCTTCTGCACCGTTCGAGCGGAATTCGAACGTACGTGCGTCCGTTCGGCCTCCCTCTGCACTGTCCGAGCGGAATTCGAACGTTCGTGCCTCCGCTTGGCATCACTCTGCACCGTTCAAGCGGAATTCGAAACTACGTGCGTCCGTTCGGTCTCCCTCTGCACCGTTCGAACGGAATTCGAACGTATGTGCGTCCGTTTCAACTCCCTCTGCACCGTTCGAGACGAATTCGAACGTACGCGCGACCATTCGGCCTCAGTCTGCACCGTTGGATCGGAATTGGAACGTACGTGCCTCCGTAAAGCCTCCATGTGAACAGTCCGAGCGGAATTCGAACGAACGTGCGTCCGTTCGGCCTCCCTCTGCACCGTTCGTGCGAAATTCGTACGAACGTGCCCACGTTAAGCCTCCCTGTGCACTGTCCGAGCGGAATTGGAACGTTCGTGCGTCCGTTCGGCCTAACTCAGCACCGTTCGAGAGGAATTCGGACGTACGTGCCTCCGTTCGACCTCCCTCTGCACCGTTCGAGAGGGATTCGAAAGTTCGTGCGTCCGTTCGCCCTCCCTCTGCACTGTTCGAGCGAAATTCGTACGTACGTGCGACCGTTCGGCCTCCCTCTGAACCGTTCGAGCGGAATTCGAATGTTCGTGCGTCCGTTCGGCCTACCTCTGCACAGTTCGAGCGGAGTTCGAACGTACGTGCGTCCGTTCGGCCTCTTTCTGCACAGTTCGCGCAGAAGTCGAAGGTACATGCGTTCGTTCGACCTCCCTCTACACCGTTCGAGCGGAATTCGAACGTATGTGCCTCCGTTAAGCCTCCCTCTTCCCCGTTCGAGCGGAATTCGAAAGTACGTGCGTGCGATCGACTTCCCTCTGACCGTTCGTCCAAATTCGAATGTACGTGCGTCCGTTCGACCTCCCTCTGCACCATTCAAGCGGAATTCCAACGTACGTGCGTCCGTTCGGCCTCCCTATGCTACGTTCGGGCGGAATTCGAACATACGTGCGTCCGTTCAACCTCGCTCTCCACCGTTCGAGCGGAATTAGAACGTACGTGCGACCGTTCGGATTCCTTCTGCACCGTTCGAGCGGAATTCGCATGTTCGTGCGTTCGTTTGGCCTACCTCTGCACAGTTCGAGCGGAATTCGAACGTAGGTGCGTCCGTTCGGCCTCTTTCTGCACATTTCGCGCAGACTTCGGAGGTACGTGTGTCCGTTCGACCTCCCTCTGCACCGTTCGAGCGGAATTCGGACGTACGTACGTCCGTTCTGCCTCCCTCCGCACCGTTCGAGCGGAATTTCAACATACATGCGACCGTTCGGTCTCTCTCTGCACCGTTCGAGCGGATTTCGAACGTATGTGCCTCCATTTAGCCTCCCTCTTCACCGTTCGAGCGGAATTTGAACGTATGTGCGTCCGTTCGGCCTCCCTCTGCACCGTTCAGCCTCCTTCTGCACCGCTAAAGCGGATTTCGAATGGACGTGCGTCCGTTCGGCCTCCCTCTGCACCGTTCGAGTGGAATTCGAACGTATGTGCGTCCGTTCGGCCTCCCTCTGCACCGTTCAAGCGGAATTCGAACGTACGTGCGTCCGTTCGGCCTCCCTCTGCACCGTTTGAGCGGAATTCGAACGTATGTGCGTCCGTTCTGCCTCCTTCTGCACCGTTCGAGCGGAATTCGAACGTACGTGCGTCCGTTCGGCCTCCCTCTGCACTGTCCGAGCGGAATTCGAACGTTCGTGCCTCCGTTAAGCCTCCCTTTTCCCCGTTCGAGCGGAATTCGAAAGTACGTGCGTGCGATCGACTTCCCTCTGACCGTTCGTCCAAATTCGAATGTACGTGCGTCCGTTCGACCTCCCTCTGCACCGTTCGAGCGGAATTCGAACGTATGTGCCTCCGTTAAGCCTCCCTCTTCCCCGTTCGAGCGGAATTCGAAAGTACGTGCGTGCGATCGACTTCCCTCTGACCGTTCGTCCAAATTCGAATGTACGTGCGTCCGTTCGACCTCCTTCTGCACCATTCGAGCGGAATTGCAACGTACGTGCGACCGTTCGGATTCCCTCTGCACCGTTCGAGCGAAATTCGAACGGACATGCGTCCGTTCGGCCTCTCTCTGTACCGTCCGAGCGGAATCCGAACGTACGTGCGTCCTTTCGGCCTCCTTCTGCACCGTTCGTGCGAAATTCGAACAAACGTGCCCACGTTAAGCCTTTTTGTGCACTGACCGAGCGGAATTCGATCGTTCGTGCATCCGTTCGGCCTACCTCTGCACCGGTCGAGCGGAATTCGAACGTACGTGCGTCCGTTCGGCCTCCCTCTGCACCGTTCGTGCAGAATTCGGAAGTACGTACGTCCGTTATGCCTCCCTCTACACCGTTCGAGCGGAATTTCAACATACATGCCTTCGTTCGGTCTCTCTCACCTTTCGAGCGGAATTCGAAAGTATGTGCCTCAGTTAAACCTCCCTCTTCACCGTTCGAGCGGAATTCGAACGTACGTGCGTCCGTTCGGCCTCCCTTTGCACCGTTCGAACGGAATTGGAACGTACGTGCGTCCGTTCAGCCTCCCTCTGCACCGTTCGAGTGGAATTCGAACGTATGTGCGTCCGTTCGGCCTCCCTCTGCACCGTTCGAGCGGAATTCGAATGTTCGTGCGTCCGTTTGGCCTACCTCTACACAGTTCGAGCGGATTTTCAACATACATGCCTTCGTTCGGCTTCCCTCTGCAACGTTTTTCGAAATTCGAATGTACATGCGTCCGTTTACAATCCCTCTGCACCGTTCGAGCGGAATTCGAACGTTCGTGCCTCTGCTTGGCCTCCTTCTGCACCGTTCGAGCGGAATTTCAACATGCATGCGTTCGTTAGGTCTCTCTCTGCACCATTAGAGCGGAATTCCAACGTACGTGCGTGCGATCGTCTTCCCTCTGACTGTTCGTCGAAATTCGAATGTACGTGCGTCCGTTCACCATCCCTCTGCACCGTTCGAGTGGAATTCGAACGTACGTGCGTCAGTTCGGCCTCCCTCTGCTCCGTTTGAGAGGAATTCGAACGTATGTGCGTCCGTTCGGCCTCCCTCTGCACCGTTCGGCCTCCCTCTGCACCGTTCGCCCTCCCTCTGCACCGTTCGGCCTCCCTCTGCACCGTTCGGCCTCCCTCTGCACCTCTAGAGTGGAATTCGAACGGACGTGCGTCCGTTCGGTCTCCCTCTACACCGTTCGAGTAGAATTCGAACGTATGTGCGTCCGTTTAACTTCCCTCTGCAACGTTCGAGAAGAATTCGAACGTATGTGCCTCCGTTAAGCCTCCCTCTTCACCGTTCGAGCGGAATTCGAACGTAAGGCGACCATTCGGCCTCCCTCGGCACAGTTCGAGCGGAATTCGAACGTACGTGCGTCCGATCGGCCTCTTTGTGCACAGTACGCGCAGAATTGGAAGATACGTGCGTCTGTTCGACCTCCCTCTGCACCGTTCGAGCGGAATTCGGACGTACATGCGTCCGTTCGGCCTTCCTATGCTACGTTCGGCCGGAATTCGAACATACGTGCATCCGTTCAACCGCGCTCTCCACCGTTCGAGCGGAATTAGAAAGTACGTGCGTCCTTTCGGATTCCCTCTGCACCGTTCGAGCGAAATTCGAAAGGACATCCGTCCGTTCGGCCTCTCTCTGCACCGTCCGAGCGGAATTCGTACGTTCGTGCATCCGTTCGGCCTACCTCTGCACCGGTCGAGAGGAATTCGGACGTACGTGCGTCCGTTCGACTTCCCTCTGCACCTTTCGAGCAGATTTCGAACGTACGTACGTCCGTTCGGCCTCCCTCTGCTATGTTCGAGCGGAATTCGTACGTACGTGCGTCCCTTCGGCCTCCGTCTGCACCGTCCGAGCGGAATTCACACGTTCGTGCGTCCGTTCGGCCTGCCTCTGCACAGTTCGAGCGGAATTCCGAAGTACGTACGTCCGTTATGCCTACCTCTACACCGTTTGAGCGGAATTTCAAAATACATGCCTTCGTTCGGTCTCTCTCTGCAACTTTCGAGCGGATTTCGAACGTACGTACGTCCGTTCGGCCTCCCTCTGCACTGTTCGAGCGGAATTCGGACGTACGTGCGTCCGTTCGACCTCCCTCTGCACCTTTCGAGCGGATTTCAAACGTACGTACGTCCGTTCGGCCTCCCTCTGCACTGTTCGAGCGGAATTCGTACGTACGTGCGTCCGTTCGGCCTCCTTCTGCACCGTCCGAACAAAATTCGAACGTATGTGCGTCCGTTCACCATCCCTCTGCATCGTTCGAGCGGAATTCGAATGTACGTGCATCCGTTCGGCCTCCCTCTGCACTGTTCGAGCGGAATTCGAACGTACGTGCGTCCGTTCGGCCTCCCTTTGCACCGTTCGAACGGAATTGGAACGTACGTGCGTCCGTTCAGACTCCCTCTGCACCGTTCGAGTGGAATTCGAACGTATGAGCGTCCGTTCGGCCTCCCTCTGCACCGTTCGAGCGGAATTCCCATGTTCGTGCGTTCGTTTGGCCTACCTCTGCACAGTTCGAGCGGAATTCGAACGTACGTGCGTCCGTTCGGCCTCCCTCTGCGTTGTCCGAGCGGAATTCGAACGTTCGTAACTCCGCTTGGCATCACTCTGCACCGTTCAAGCGGAATTCAAAACTACGTGCGTCCGTTCGGTTTCCCTCTGCACCGTTCGAACGGATTTCGAACGTATGTGCGTCCGTTTCACCTCCCTCTGCACCGTTCGAAAAGAATTCGAGCGTACGCGCGTCCATTCGGCCTCAGTCTGCAACGTTGGATCGGAATTGGAACGTACGTGCCCACGTTAAGCCTCCCTGTGCACTGTCCGAGCGGAATTGGAACGTTCGTGCGTCTGTTCGACCTCCCTCTGCACCGTTCGAGCGGAATTCGGACGTACATGCGTCCGTTCGGCCTTCCTATGCTACGTTCGGCCGGAATTCGAACATACGTGCATGCGTTCAACCGCGCTCTCCACCGTTCGAGCGGAATTAGAAAGTACGTGCGACCTTTCGGATTCCCTCTGCACCGTTCGAGCGAAATTCGAAAGGACATCCGTCCGTTCGGCCTCTCTCTGCACCGTCCGAGCGGAATTCGAATGTTCGTGCGTCCGTTTGGCCTACCTCTACACAGTTCGAGCGGATTTTCAACATACATGCCTTCGTTCGGCTTCCCTCTGCAACGTTTTTCGAAATTCGAATGTACATGCGTCCGTTTACAATCCCTCTGCACCGTTCGAGCGGAATTCGAACGTTCGTGCCTCTGCTTGGCCTCCTTCTGCACCGTTCGAGCGGAATTTCAACATGCATGCGTTCGTTAGGTCTCTCTCTGCACCATTAGAGCGGAATTCCAACGTACGTGCGTGCGATCGTCTTCCCTCTGACTGTTCGTCGAAATTCGAATGTACGTGCGTCCGTTCACCATCCCTCTGCACCGTTCGAGTGGAATTCGAACGTACGTGCGTCAGTTCGGCCTCCCTCTGCTCCGTTTGAGAGGAATTCGAACGTATGTGCGTCCGTTCAGCCTCCCTCTGCACCGTTCTAGCGGAATTCGAACGTACGTGCGTCTGTTTGGCCTCCCTCTGCACCGTTGGAGCGGTATTCGAACGTACGTGCGTCCGTTCGGCCTCCCTCTGCACCGTTCGAGCTGAAGTCGAACGTACGTGCGTCCGTTCGGCCTCCCTCTGCACCGTTCGGCCTCCCTCTGCACCGTTCGCCCTCCCTCTGCACCGTTCGGCCTCCCTCTGCACCGTTCGGCCTCCCTCTGCACCTCTAGAGTGGAATTCGAACGGACGTGCGTCCGTTCGGTTTCCCTCTACACCGTTCGAGTAGAATTCGAACGTATGTGCGTCCGTTCGGTTTCCCTCTGCAACGTTCGAGAAGAATTCGAACGTATGTGCCTCCGTTAAGCCTCCCTCTTCACCGTTCGAGCGGAATTCGAACGTAAGGCGACCATTCGGCCTCCCTCGGCACAGTTCGAGCGGAATTCGAACGTACGTGCGTCCGATCGGCCTCTTTGTGCACAGTACGCGCAGAATTGGAAGATACGTGCGTCTGTTCGACCTCCCTCTGCACCGTTCGAGCGGAATTCGGACGTACATGCGTCCGTTCGGCCTTCCTATGCTACGTTCGGCCGGAATTCGAACATACGTGCATCCGTTCAACCGCGCTCTCCACCGTTCGAGCGGAATTAGAAAGTACGTGCGTCCTTTCGGATTCCCTCTGCACCGTTCGAGCGAAATTCGAAAGGACATCCGTCCGTTCGGCCTCTCTCTGCACCGTCCGAGCGAAATTCGTACGTTCGTGCATCCGTTCGGCCTACCTCTGCACCGGTCGAGAGGAATTCGGACGTACGTGCGTCCGTTCGACTTCCCTCTGCACCTTTCGAGGGGATTTCGAACGTACGTACGTCCGTTCGGCCTCCCTCTGCTATGTTCGAGCGGAATTCGTACGTACGTGCGTCCCTTCGGCCTCAGTCTGCACCGTCCGAGCGGAATTCACACGTTCGTGCGTCCGTTCGGCCTGCCTCTGCACAGTTCGAGCGGAATTCCGAAGTACGTACGTCCGTTATGCCTACCTCTACACCGTTTGAGCGGAATTTCAAAATACATGCCTTCGTTCGGTCTCTCTCTGCAACTTTCGAGCGGATTTCGAACGTACGTACGTCCGTTCGGCCTCCCTCTGCACTGTTCGAGCGGAATTCGGACGTACGTGCGTCCGTTCGACCTCCCTCTGCACCTTTCGAGCGGATTTCAAACGTACGTACGTCCGTTCGGCCTCCCTCTGCACTGTTCGAGCGGAATTCGTACGTACGTGCGTCCGTTCGGCCTCCTTCTGCACCGTCCGAACAAAATTCGAACGTATGTGCGTCCGTTCACCATCCCTCTGCATCGTTCGAGCGGAATTCGAATGTACGTGCATCCGTTCGGCCTCCCTCTGCACTGTTCGAGCGGAATTCGAACGTACGTGCGTCCGTTCGGCCTCCCTTTGCACCGTTCGAACGGAATTGGAACGTACGTGCGTCCGTTCAGACTCCCTCTGCACCGTTCGAGTGGAATTCGAACGTATGAGCGTCCGTTCGGCCTCCCTCTGCACCGTTCGAGCGGAATTCCCATGTTCGTGCGTTCGTTTGGCCTACCTCTGCACAGTTCGAGCGGAATTCGAACGTACGTGCGTCCGTTCGGCCTCCCTCTGCGTTGTCCGAGCGGAATTCGAACGTTCGTAACTCCGCTTGGCATCACTCTGCACCGTTCAAGCGGAATTCAAAACTACGTGCGTCCGTTCGGTTTCCCTCTGCACCGTTCGAACGGATTTCGAACGTATGTGCGTCCGTTTCACCTCCCTCTGCACCGTTCGAAAAGAATTCGAACGTACGCGCGTCCATTCGGCCTCAGTCTGCAACGTTGGATCGGAATTGGAACGTACGTGCCCACGTTAAGCCTCCCTGTGCACTGTCCGAGCGGAATTGGAACGTTCGTGCGTCTGTTCGACCTCCCTCTGCACCGTTCGAGCGGAATTCGGACGTACATGCGTCCGTTCGGCCTTCCTATGCTACGTTCGGCCGGAATTCGAACATACGTGCATGCGTTCAACCGCGCTCTCCACCGTTCGAGCGGAATTAGAAAGTACGTGCGACCTTTCGGATTCCCTCTGCACCGTTCGAGCGAAATTCGAAAGGACATCCGTCCGTTCGGCCTCTCTCTGCACCGTCCGAGCGGAATTCGAACTTTCGTGCACCCGTTCGGCCTACCTCTGCACCGGTCGAGAGGAATTCGGACGTACGTGCGTCCGTTCGACCTCCCTCTGCACCTTTCGAGCGGATTTCGAACGTACGTACGTCCGTTCGGCCTCCCTCTGCAATGTTCGAGCGGAATTCGTACGTACGTGCGTCCCTTCGGCCTTCGTCTGCACCGTCCGAGCGGAATTCACACGTTCGTGCGTCCGTTCGGCCTGCTTCTGCACAGTTCGAGCGGAATTCCGAAGTACGTACGTCCGTTATGCCTCCCTCTACACCGTTTGAGCGGAATTTCAAAATACATGCCTTCGTTCGGTCTCTCTCTGCAACTTTCGAGCGGATTTCGAACGTACGAACGTCCGTTCGGCCTCCCTCTGCACTGTTCGATCGGAATTCGGACGTACGTGCGTCCGTTCGACCACCCTCTGCACCGTCCGAGCAGAATTCGAACGTATGTGCCTCCGTTAAGCCTCCCTCTTCACCGTTCGAGCGGAATTCGAACGTAAGGCGAACATTCGGCTTCCCTCTGCACCGTTCTTCGGAATTCGAACGTACGTGCGTCCGTTTACTATCCCTCTGCACTGTCCGAGCGGAATTCGAACGTTCGTGCGTCCGTTCGGCCTACTTCTGCACCGTTTAAGAGAAATTCGGACGTACGTGCGGCCGTTCGGCCTCCCTATGCTACGTTCGGGCGGAATTCGAACATACGTGCGTCCGTTCAACCTCGCTCTCCACCGTTCGAGCGGAATTAGAACGTACGTGCGACCGTTGGGATTCCCTCTGCACCGTTCAAGCGAAGTTCCAACAAACGTGCCCACGTTAAGCCTCCCTCTGCACTGTCCGAGCGGAGTTCGAACGTTCGTGCATCCGTTCCGCCTACCTCTGCACTGTTCGACAGGAATTCGAACCTATGTGCGTCCGTTCGACCTCCCTCTGCACTGTTCGAGCGGAATTCGAATGTTCGTGCGTCCGTTTGGCCTACCTCTGCACAGTTCGAGCGGAATTCGAACGTACGTGCGTCCGTTCGGCATCTTTCTGCACCGTCCGAGCGGAATTCGAATGTACGTGCGTCCGTTCGGCCTCACTCTGCACCGTTCGTGCGAAATTCGAACGAACTTACACACGTTTAGCTTCCTTGTGCACTGTCCGAGCGGAATATGAACGTTCGTGCGTCCGTTCGCCCTACTTCTGCACCGTTTAAGAGAAATTCGGACGTACGTGCGGCCGTTCGACTTCCCTCTGCACCGTTCGAGCGGAATTCGAACGTACGTGCGTCCGTTCGCCTTCCCTCTGCACTGTTCGAGCGGAATTCGTACGTACGTGCATTCTTTCGGCCTCCCTCTGCACCGTCCGAGCGGAATTCGAATGTTCGTGCGTCCATTCGGCCTACCTCTGCAAAGTTCGAGCGGAATTCGGACGTCCGTGCGTCCGTTCGGCCTCCCTATGCTACGTTCGGGCGGAATTCGAACATACGTGCGTTCGTTCAACCTCCCTCTCCACCGTTCGAGCGGAATTAGAACGTACGTGCGACCGTTCGGATTCAGTCTGCACCGTTCGTGCGAAATTCGAACGAACTTACACACGTTTAGCCTCCTTGTGCACTGTCCGAGCGGATTTCGAACGTTCGTGCGTCCGTTCGGCCTACTTCTGCACCGTTTAAGAGAAATTCGGACGTACGTGCGGCCGTTCGACTTCCCTCTGCACCGTTCGAGCGGAATTCGAACGTACGTGCGTCCGTTCGGCTTCCCTCTGCACTGTTCGAGCGGAATTCGTACGTACGTGCATTCTTTCGGCCGCCCTCTACACCGTTTGAGCGGAATTCGAACGTACGTGCGTCCGTTCGGCCTCCCTCTGCACCGTTCGAACGGAATTCTAACGCACGTGCGTCCGTTTCACCTCCCTCTGCACCGTTCGAGAAGATTTCGAACGTACGCGCGACCATTCGGCCTCAGTCTGCACCATTGGAGCGGAATTCGAACGTACGTGCGTCCGTTCATCCTCGCTCTCCACCGTTCGAGCGGAATTAGAACGTACGTGCGACCGTTCGGATTCAGTCTGCACCGTTCGTGCGAAATTCGAACGAACTTACACACGTTTAGCCTCCTTGTGCACTGTCCGAGCGGAATTCGAACGTTCGTGCGTCCGTTCGGCCTACTTCTGCACCGTTTAAGAGAAATTCGGACGTACGTGCGGCCGTTCGGCCTCCCTATGCTACGTACGGGCGGAATTCGAACATACGTGCGTCCGTTCAACCTCGCTCTCCACCGTTCGAGCGGAATTAGAACGTACGTGCGACCGTTGGGATTCCCTCTGCACCGTTCGAGCGAAGTTCCAACAAACGTGCCCACGTTAAGCCTCCCTCTGCACTGTCCGAGCGGAGTTCGAACGTTCGTGCATCCGTTCGGCCTACCTCTGCACTGTTCGACAGGAATTCGAACCTATGTGCGTCCGTTTGACCTCCCTCTGCACTGTTCGAGCGGAATTCGAATGTTCGTGCGTCCGTTTGGCCTACCTCTGCACAGTTCGAGCGGAATTCGAACGTACGTGCGTCCGTTCGGCATCTTTCTGCACCGTCCGAGCGGAATTCGAATGTACGTGCGTCCGTTCGGCCTCACTCTGCACCGTTCGTGCGAAATTCGAACGAACTTACACACGTTTAGCTTCCTTGTGCACTGTCCGAGCGGAATTCGAACGTTCGTGCGTCCGTTCGCCCTACTTCTGCACCGTTTAAGAGAAATCCGGACGTACGTGCGGCCGTTCGACTTCCCTCTGCACCGTTCGAGCGGAATTCGAACGTACGTGCGTTCGTTCGCCTTCCCTCTGCACTGTTCGAGCGGAATTCGTACGTACGTGCATT
The DNA here is from genome assembly GCF_046866305.1 of Octopus bimaculoides. NCBI lineage: Eukaryota > Metazoa > Mollusca > Cephalopoda > Octopoda > Octopodidae > Octopus > Octopus bimaculoides. Next base: position 21,972,685 of record NC_142951.1, on the reverse strand, counting down.
CTTTCGGCCTCCCTCTGCACCGTCCGAGCGGAATTCGAATGTTCGTGCGTCCATTCGGCCTACCTCTGCAAAGTTCGAGCGGAATTCGGACGTCCGTGCGTCCGTTCGGCCTCCCTATGCTACGTTCGGGCGGAATTCGAACATACGTGCGTTCGTTCAACCTCGCTCTCCACCGTTCGAGCGGAATTAGAACGTACGTGCGACCGTTCGGATTCAGTCTGCACCGTTCGTGCGAAATTCGAACGAACTTACACACGTTTAGCCTCCTTGTGCACTGTCCGAGCGGAATTCGAACGTTCGTGCGTCCGTTCGGCCTACTTCTGCACCGTTTAAGAGAAATTCGGACGTACGTGCGGCCGTTCGACTTCCCTCTGCACCGTTCGAGCGGAATTCGAACGTACGTGCGTCCGTTCGGCTTCCCTCTGCACTGTTCGAGCGGAATTCGTACGTACGTGCATTCTTTTGGCCTCCCTCTGCACCGTTTGAGCGGAATTCGAACGTACGTGCGTCCGTTCGGCCTCCCTCTGCACCGTTCGAACGGAATTCGAACGCACGTGCGTCCGTTTCACCTCCCTCTGCACCGTTCGAGAAGATTTCGAACGTACGCGCGACCATTCGGCCTCAGTCTGCACCATTGGAGCGGAATTCGAACGTTCGTGCGTCCGTTCGGCCTACTTCTGCACCGTTTAAGAGAAATTCGGACGTACGTGCGGCCGTTCGACTTCCCTCTGCACCGTTCGAGCGGAATTCGAACGTACGTGCGTCCGTTCGGCTTCCCTCTGCACTGTTCGAGCGGAATTCGTACGTACGTGCATTCTTTCGGCCTCCCTCTGCACCGTCCGAGCGGAATTCGAATGTTCGTGCGTCCGCTCGGCCTACCTCTGCACAGTTCGAGCGGAATTCGGACGTCCGTGCGTCCGTTCGGCCTCCCTATGCTACGTTCGGGCGGAATTCGAACATACGTGCGTCCGTTCAACCTCGCTCTCCACCGTTCGAGCGGAATTAGAACGTACGTGCGACCGTTGGGATTCCCTCTGCACCGTTCGAGCGAAGTTCCAACAAACGTGCCCACGTTAAGCCTCCCTCTGCACTGTCCGAGCGGAGTTCGAACGTTCGTGCATCCGTTCGGCCTACCTCTGCACTGTTCGACAGGAATTCGAACGTATGTGCGTCCGTTCGACCTCCCTCTGCACCGTTCGAGCGGAATTCGAACGTTTGTGCGTCCGTTTGGCCTACCTCTGCACAGTTCGAGCGGAATTCGAACGTACGTGCGTCCGTTCGGCATCTTTCTGCACCGTCCGAGCGGAATTCGAACGTACGTGCGTCCGTTCGGCCTCACTCTGCACCTTTCGTGCGAAATTCGAACGAACTTACACACGTTTAGCTTCCTTGTGCACTGTCCGAGCGGAATTCGAACGTTCGTGCGTCCGTTCGCCCTACTTCTGCACCGTTTAAGAGAAATTCGGACGTACGTGCGGCCGTTCGACTTCCCTCTGCACCGTTCGAGCGGAATTCGAACGTACGTGCGTCCGTTCGGCTTCCCTCTGCACTGTTCGAGCGGAATTCGTACGTACGTGCATTCTTTCGGCCTCCCTCTGCACCGTCCGAGCGGAATTCGAATGTTCGTGCGTCCGCTCGGCCTACCTCTGCACAGTTCGAGCGGAATTCGGACGTCCGTGCGTCCGTTCGGCCTCCCTATGCTACGTTCGGGCGGAATTCGAACATACGTGCGTCCGTTCAACCTCGCTCTCCACCGTTCGAGCGGAATTAGAACGTACGTGCGACCGTTGGGATTCCCTCTGCACCGTTCGAGCGAAGTTCCAACAAACGTGCCCACGTTAAGCCTCCCTCTGCACTGTCCGAGCGGAGTTCGAACGTTCGTGCATCCGTTCGGCCTACCTCTGCACTGTTCGACAGGAATTCGAACGTATGTGCGTCCGTTCGACCTCCCTCTGCACCGTTGGAGCGGAATTCGAACGTTTGTGCGTCCGTTTGGCCTACCTCTGCACAGTTCGAGCGGAATTCGAACGTACGTGCGTCCGTTCGGCATCTTTCTGCACCGTCCGAGCGGAATTCGAACGTACGTGCGTCCGTTCGGCCTCACTCTGCACCTTTCGTGCGAAATTCGAACGAACTTACACACGTTTAGCTTCCTTGTGCACTGTCCGAGCGGAATTCGAACGTTCGTGCGTCCGTTCGCCCTACTTCTGCACCGTTTAAGAGAAATTCGGACGTACGTGCGGCCGTTCGACTTCCCTCTGCACCGTTCGAGCGGAATTCGAACGTACGTGCGTCCGTTCGCCTTCCCTCTGCACTGTTCGAGCGGAATTCGTACGTACGTGCATTCTTTCGGCCTCCCTCTGCACCGTCCGAGCGGAATTCGAATGTTCGTGCGTCCATTCGGCCTACCTCTGCAAAGTTCGAGCGGAATTCGGACGTCCGTGCGTCCGTTCGGCCTCCCTATGCTACGTTCGGGCGGAATTCGAACATACGTGCGTTCGTTCAACCTCGCTCTCCACCGTTCGAGCGGAATTAGAACGTACGTGCGACCGTTCGGATTCAGTCTGCACCGTTCGTGCGAAATTCGAACGAACTTACACACGTTTAGCCTCCTTGTGCATTGTCCGAGCGGAATTCGAACGTTCGTGCGTCCGTTCGGCCTACTTCTGCACCGTTTAAGAGAAATTCGGACGTACGTGCGGCCGTTCGACTTCCCTCTGCACCGTTCGAGCGGAATTCGAACGTACGTGCGTCCGTTCGGCTTCCCTCTGCACTGTTCGAGCGGAATTCGTACGTACGTGCATTCTTTCGGCCTCCCTCTGCACCGTCCGAGCGGAATTCGAATGTTCGTGCGTCCGCTCGGCCTACCTCTGCACGGTTCGAGCGGAATTCGGACGTCCGTGCGTCCGTTCAGACTCCCTCTGCACCGTTCGAGTGGAATTCGAACGTATGAGCGTCCGTTCGGCCTCCCTCTGCACCGTTCGAGCGGAATTCCCATGTTCGTGCGTTCGTTTGGCCTACCTCTGCACAGTTCGAGCGGAATTCGAACGTACGTGCGTCCGTTCGGCCTCCCTCTGCGTTGTCCGAGCGGAATTCGAACGTTCGTAACTCCGCTTGGCATCACTCTGCACCGTTCAAGCGGAATTCAAAACTACGTGCGTCCGTTCGGTTTCCCTCTGCACCGTTCGAACGGATTTCGAACGTATGTGCGTCCGTTTCACCTCCCTCTGCACCGTTCGAAAAGAATTCGAACGTACGCGCGTCCATTCGGCCTCAGTCTGCAACGTTGGATCGGAATTGGAACGTACGTGCCCACGTTAAGCCTCCCTGTGCACTGTCCGAGCGGAATTGGAACGTTCGTGCGTCTGTTCGACCTCCCTCTGCACCGTTCGAGCGGAATTCGGACGTACATGCGTCCGTTCGGCCTTCCTATGCTACGTTCGGCCGGAATTCGAACATACGTGCATGCGTTCAACCGCGCTCTCCACCGTTCGAGCGGAATTAGAAAGTACGTGCGACCTTTCGGATTCCCTCTGCACCGTTCGAGCGAAATTCGAAAGGACATCCGTCCGTTCGGCCTCTCTCTGCACCGTCCGAGCGGAATTCGAACTTTCGTGCACCCGTTCGGCCTACCTCTGCACCGGTCGAGAGGAATTCGGACGTACGTGCGTCCGTTCGACCTCCCTCTGCACCTTTCGAGCGGATTTCGAACGTACGTACGTCCGTTCGGCCTCCCTCTGCAATGTTCGAGCGGAATTCGTACGTACGTGCGTCCCTTCGGCCTTCGTCTGCACCGTCCGAGCGGAATTCACACGTTCGTGCGTCCGTTCGGCCTGCTTCTGCACAGTTCGAGCGGAATTCCGAAGTACGTACGTCCGTTATGCCTCCCTCTACACCGTTTGAGCGGAATTTCAAAATACATGCCTTCGTTCGGTCTCTCTCTGCAACTTTCGAGCGGATTTCGAACGTACGAACGTCCGTTCGGCCTCCCTCTGCACTGTTCGATCGGAATTCGGACGTACGTGCGTCCGTTCGACCACCCTCTGCACCGTCCGAGCAGAATTCGAACGTATGTGCCTCCGTTAAGCCTCCCTCTTCACCGTTCGAGCGGAATTCGAACGTAAGGCGAACATTCGGCTTCCCTCTGCACCGTTCTTCGGAATTCGAACGTACGTGCGTCCGTTTACTATCCCTCTGCACTGTCCGAGCGGAATTCGAACGTTCGTGCGTCCGTTCGGCCTACTTCTGCACCGTTTAAGAGAAATTCGGACGTACGTGCGGCCGTTCGGCCTCCCTATGCTACGTTCGGGCGGAATTCGAACATACGTGCGTCCGTTCAACCTCGCTCTCCACCGTTCGAGCGGAATTAGAACGTACGTGCGACCGTTGGGATTCCCTCTGCACCGTTCAAGCGAAGTTCCAACAAACGTGCCCACGTTAAGCCTCCCTCTGCACTGTCCGAGCGGAGTTCGAACGTTCGTGCATCCGTTCCGCCTACCTCTGCACTGTTCGACAGGAATTCGAACCTATGTGCGTCCGTTCGACCTCCCTCTGCACTGTTCGAGCGGAATTCGAATGTTCGTGCGTCCGTTTGGCCTACCTCTGCACAGTTCGAGCGGAATTCGAACGTACGTGCGTCCGTTCGGCATCTTTCTGCACCGTCCGAGCGGAATTCGAATGTACGTGCGTCCGTTCGGCCTCACTCTGCACCGTTCGTGCGAAATTCGAACGAACTTACACACGTTTAGCTTCCTTGTGCACTGTCCGAGCGGAATATGAACGTTCGTGCGTCCGTTCGCCCTACTTCTGCACCGTTTAAGAGAAATTCGGACGTACGTGCGGCCGTTCGACTTCCCTCTGCACCGTTCGAGCGGAATTCGAACGTACGTGCGTCCGTTCGCCTTCCCTCTGCACTGTTCGAGCGGAATTCGTACGTACGTGCATTCTTTCGGCCTCCCTCTGCACCGTCCGAGCGGAATTCGAATGTTCGTGCGTCCATTCGGCCTACCTCTGCAAAGTTCGAGCGGAATTCGGACGTCCGTGCGTCCGTTCGGCCTCCCTATGCTACGTTCGGGCGGAATTCGAACATACGTGCGTTCGTTCAACCTCCCTCTCCACCGTTCGAGCGGAATTAGAACGTACGTGCGACCGTTCGGATTCAGTCTGCACCGTTCGTGCGAAATTCGAACGAACTTACACACGTTTAGCCTCCTTGTGCACTGTCCGAGCGGATTTCGAACGTTCGTGCGTCCGTTCGGCCTACTTCTGCACCGTTTAAGAGAAATTCGGACGTACGTGCGGCCGTTCGACTTCCCTCTGCACCGTTCGAGCGGAATTCGAACGTACGTGCGTCCGTTCGGCTTCCCTCTGCACTGTTCGAGCGGAATTCGTACGTACGTGCATTCTTTCGGCCGCCCTCTACACCGTTTGAGCGGAATTCGAACGTACGTGCGTCCGTTCGGCCTCCCTCTGCACCGTTCGAACGGAATTCTAACGCACGTGCGTCCGTTTCACCTCCCTCTGCACCGTTCGAGAAGATTTCGAACGTACGCGCGACCATTCGGCCTCAGTCTGCACCATTGGAGCGGAATTCGAACGTACGTGCGTCCGTTCATCCTCGCTCTCCACCGTTCGAGCGGAATTAGAACGTACGTGCGACCGTTCGGATTCAGTCTGCACCGTTCGTGCGAAATTCGAACGAACTTACACACGTTTAGCCTCCTTGTGCACTGTCCGAGCGGAATTCGAACGTTCGTGCGTCCGTTCGGCCTACTTCTGCACCGTTTAAGAGAAATTCGGACGTACGTGCGGCCGTTCGGCCTCCCTATGCTACGTTCGGGCGGAATTCGAACATACGTGCGTCCGTTCAACCTCGCTCTCCACCGTTCGAGCGGAATTAGAACGTACGTGCGACCGTTGGGATTCCCTCTGCACCGTTCGAGCGAAGTTCCAACAAACGTGCCCACGTTAAGCCTCCCTCTGCACTGTCCGAGCGGAGTTCGAACGTTCGTGCATCCGTTCGGCCTACCTCTGCACTGTTCGACAGGAATTCGAACCTATGTGCGTCCGTTTGACCTCCCTCTGCACTGTTCGAGCGGAATTCGAATGTTCGTGCGTCCGTTTGGCCTACCTCTGCACAGTTCGAGCGGAATTCGAACGTACGTGCGTCCGTTCGGCATCTTTCTGCACCGTCCGAGCGGAATTCGAATGTACGTGCGTCCGTTCGGCCTCACTCTGCACCGTTCGTGCGAAATTCGAACGAACTTACACACGTTTAGCTTCCTTGTGCACTGTCCGAGCGGAATTCGAACGTTCGTGCGTCCGTTCGCCCTACTTCTGCACCGTTTAAGAGAAATCCGGACGTACGTGCGGCCGTTCGACTTCCCTCTGCACCGTTCGAGCGGAATTCGAACGTACGTGCGTTCGTTCGCCTTCCCTCTGCACTGTTCGAGCGGAATTCGTACGTACGTGCATTCTTTCGGCCTCCCTCTGCACCGTCCGAGCGGAATTCGAATGTTCGTGCGTCCATTCGGCCTACCTCTGCAAAGTTCGAGCGGAATTCGGACGTCCGTGCGTCCGTTCGGCCTCCCTATGCTACGTTCGGGCGGAATTCGAACATACGTGCGTTCGTTCAACCTCGCTCTCCACCGTTCGAGCGGAATTAGAACGTACGTGCGACCGTTCGGATTCAGTCTGCACCGTTCGTGCGAAATTCGAACGAACTTACACACGTTTAGCCTCCTTGTGCACTGTCCGAGCGGAATTCGAACGTTCGTGCGTCCGTTCGGCCTACTTCTGCACCGTTTAAGAGAAATTCGGACGTACGTGCGGCCGTTCGACTTCCCTCTGCACCGTTCGAGCGGAATTCGAACGTACGTGCGTCCGTTCGGCTTCCCTCTGCACTGTTCGAGCGGAATTCGTACGTACGTGCATTCTTTTGGCCTCCCTCTGCACCGTTTGAGCGGAATTCGAACGTACGTGCGTCCGTTCGGCCTCCCTCTGCACCGTTCGAACGGAATTCGAACGCACGTGCGTCCGTTTCACCTCCCTCTGCACCGTTCGAGAAGATTTCGAACGTACGCGCGACCATTCGGCCTCAGTCTGCACCATTGGAGCGGAATTCGAACGTTCGTGCGTCCGTTCGGCCTACTTCTGCACCGTTTAAGAGAAATTCGGACGTACGTGCGGCCGTTCGACTTCCCTCTGCACCGTTCGAGCGGAATTCGAACGTACGTGCGTCCGTTCGGCTTCCCTCTGCACTGTTCGAGCGGAATTCGTACGTACGTGCATTCTTTCGGCCTCCCTCTGCACCGTCCGAGCGGAATTCGAATGTTCGTGCGTCCGCTCGGCCTACCTCTGCACAGTTCGAGCGGAATTCGGACGTCCGTGCGTCCGTTCGGCCTCCCTATGCTACGTTCGGGCGGAATTCGAACATACGTGCGTCCGTTCAACCTCGCTCTCCACCGTTCGAGCGGAATTAGAACGTACGTGCGACCGTTGGGATTCCCTCTGCACCGTTCGAGCGAAGTTCCAACAAACGTGCCCACGTTAAGCCTCCCTCTGCACTGTCCGAGCGGAGTTCGAACGTTCGTGCATCCGTTCGGCCTACCTCTGCACTGTTCGACAGGAATTCGAACGTATGTGCGTCCGTTCGACCTCCCTCTGCACCGTTCGAGCGGAATTCGAACGTTTGTGCGTCCGTTTGGCCTACCTCTGCACAGTTCGAGCGGAATTCGAACGTACGTGCGTCCGTTCGGCATCTTTCTGCACCGTCCGAGCGGAATTCGAACGTACGTGCGTCCGTTCGGCCTCACTCTGCACCTTTCGTGCGAAATTCGAACGAACTTACACACGTTTAGCTTCCTTGTGCACTGTCCGAGCGGAATTCGAACGTTCGTGCGTCCGTTCGCCCTACTTCTGCACCGTTTAAGAGAAATTCGGACGTACGTGCGGCCGTTCGACTTCCCTCTGCACCGTTCGAGCGGAATTCGAACGTACGTGCGTCCGTTCGCCTTCCCTCTGCACTGTTCGAGCGGAATTCGTACGTACGTGCATTCTTTCGGCCTCCCTCTGCACCGTCCGAGCGGAATTCGAATGTTCGTGCGTCCATTCGGCCTACCTCTGCAAAGTTCGAGCGGAATTCGGACGTCCGTGCGTCCGTTCGGCCTCCCTATGCTACGTTCGGGCGGAATTCGAACATACGTGCGTTCGTTCAACCTCGCTCTCCACCGTTCGAGCGGAATTAGAACGTACGTGCGACCGTTCGGATTCAGTCTGCACCGTTCGTGCGAAATTCGAACGAACTTACACACGTTTAGCCTCCTTGTGCATTGTCCGAGCGGAATTCGAACGTTCGTGCGTCCGTTCGGCCTACTTCTGCACCGTTTAAGAGAAATTCGGACGTACGTGCGGCCGTTCGACTTCCCTCTGCACCGTTCGAGCGGAATTCGAACGTACGTGCGTCCGTTCGGCTTCCCTCTGCACTGTTCGAGCGGAATTCGTACGTACGTGCATTCTTTCGGCCTCCCTCTGCACCGTCCGAGCGGAATTCGAATGTTCGTGCGTCCGCTCGGCCTACCTCTGCACGGTTCGAGCGGAATTCGGACGTCCGTGCGTCCGTTCGGCCTCCCTATGCTACGTTCGGGCGGAATTCGAACATACGTGCGTCCGTTCAACCTCGCTCTCCACCGTTCGAGCGGAATTAGAACGTACGTGCGACCGTGCGGATTCCCTCTGCACCGTTCGAGCGAAATTCCAACAAACGTGCCCACGTTAAGCCTCCCTGTGCACTGTCCGAGCGGATTTCGAACGTTCGTGCATCCGTTCGGCCTACCTCTGTACCGGTCGAAAGGAATTCGGAAGTACGTGCGTCCGTTCAGCCTCCCTTTGCACCGTTAGAACGGAATTGGAACGTACGTGCGTCCGTTCAGCCTCCCTCTGCACCGTTCGAGTGGAATTCGAACGTATGTGCGTCCGTTCGACCTCCCTCTGCACCGTTCGAGCGGAATTCGAATGTTCGTGCGTCCGTTTGGCCTACCTCTGCACAGTTCGAGCGGAATTCGAACATACGTGCGTCCGTTCGGCATCTTTCTGCAAAGTTCGCGCAGACTTCGGAGGTACGTGCGTCCGTTCGACCTCCCTCTGCACCGTTCGAGCGGAATTCGGACGTACGTACGTCCGTTATGCCTCCCTCCGCAAGCGTTCGATCGGAATTTCAGCATACATGCGTCCGTTCGGTCTCTCTCTGCACCGTTCGAGCGGATTTCGAACGTATGTGCCTCCGTTCGGCCTCCCTCTGCACCGATCTTCCTTCCTCTGCACCGTTCAAGCAGAATTCGGAAGTACGTACGTCCGTTAAGCCTCCCTCTTCACCGTTCGAGCGGAATTCGAACGTAAGGCGACCATTCGGCCTCCCTCGGCACAGTTCGAGCGGAATTCGAACGTACGTGCGTCCGTTCGGCCTCTTTGTGCACAGTACGCGCAGAATTGGAAGATATGTGCGTCTGTTCGTCCTCCCTCTGCACCGTTCGAGCGGAATTCGGACGTACGTGCGTCCGTTCGGCCTCCCTATGCTACGTTCAGCCGGAATTCGAACATACGTGCATCCGTTCAACCGCGCTCTCCACCGTTCGAGCGGAATTAGTAAGTACGTGCGACCGTTCGGATTCCCTCTGCACCGTTCGAGCGAAATTTGAACGTTCGTGCATCCGTTCGGCCTACGTCTGCACCGGTCGAGAGGAATTCGGACGTACGTGCGTCCGTTCGACCCCCCTCTGCACCTTTCTAGCGGATTTCGAACGTACGTCCGTCCGTTCGGCCTCCCTCTGCACTGTTCGAGCGGAATTCGTACGTACGTGCGTCCCTTCGGCCTCCGTCTGCACAGTCCGAGCGGAATTCACACGTTCGTGCGTCCCTTCGGCCTGCCTCTGCACAGTTCGAGCGGAATTCGAACGTACGTGCGTCCGTTCGGCCTCCCTCTGCACCGTTCGAGCAGAATTCGGAAGTACGTACGTCCGTTATGCCTCCCTCTACACCGTTTGAGCGGAATTTCAACATACATGCCTTCGTTCGGTCTCTCTCTGCACCTTTCGAACGGATTTCGAACGTATGTACGTCCGTTCGGCCTCCCTCTGCACTGTTCGAGCGGAATTCGGTCTTACGTGCGTCCGTTCGACCTCCCTCTGCACCTTTCGAGCGGATTTCGAACGGACGTACGTCCGTTCGGCCTCCCTCTGCACTGTTCGAGCGGAATTCGTACGTTCGTGCGTCCGTTCGGCATCCGTCTGCACCGTCCGAGCAGAATTCGAACGTATGTGCCTCCGTTAAGCCTTCCTCTTCACCGTTCGAGCGGAATTCGAACCTACGTGCGTCCGTTCGGCCTCTTTCTGCACATTTCGCGAAGAATCCGAAGTTACGTGCGTTCCTTCGACCTCCCTCTGCACCGTTCGAGCGGAATTTCAGCAGACATGCGTCCGTTCGGTCTCTTTCTGCACTGTTCGGGCGGAATTCGAACGTATGTGCCTCCGTTAAGCCTCCCTCTTCACAGTCCGAGCGGAATTCGAACGTACGTGCGTGCGATCGGCTTCCCTCTGCACCGTTCGTCGAAATTCGAATGTACGTGCGTCCGTTCACCATCCCTCTGCATTGTTCGAGCGGAATTCGAATGTACGTGCAGCCGTTCGGCCTCCCTCTGCACCGTTCGAGCGGAATTCGAACGTACGTGCGTCCGTTCGGCCTCCCTTTGCACCGTTCGAACGGAATTGGAACGTACGTGCGACCGTTCAGCCTCCCTCTGCACCGTTCGAGTGGAATTCGAACGTATGAGCGTCCGTTCGGCCTCCCTCTGCACCGTTCGTGCGGAATTCGAATGTTCGTGCGTCTGTTTGGCCTACCTCTGCACAGTTCGAGCGGAATTCGAACGGACGTGCGTCCGTTCGGCGTCTTTCTGCACAGTTCGCGAAGACTTCGGAGGTACGTGCGTCCGTTCGACATCCCTCTGCACCGTTCGAGCGGAATTCGGACGTACGTACGTCCGTTCTGCCTCCCTCCGCACCGTTCGAGCGGAATTTCAACATACATGCGCTCGTTCGGTCTCTGTCTGCGCCGTTCGAGCGGATTTCGAACGTATGTGCCTACGTTAAGCCTCCCTCTTCACCGTTAGAGCGGAATTTGAACGTATGTGCGTCCGTTCGGCCTCCCTCTGCACTGATAGGCCACCCTCTGCACCGTTAAAGCGGAATTCGAACGTACGTGCGACCGTTCGGATTCAGTCTGCACCGTTTGAGCGGAATTCGAACGTACGTTGGTCCGTTCGGCCTCTTTCAGCACCGTCCGAGCGGAACTCGAACTTACGTGCGTCCGTTCGGCCTCACTCTTCACCGTTCGTGCGAAATTCGAACGAACTTACACACGTTTAGCCTCCTTGTGCACTGTCCGAGCGGAATTCAAACGTTCGTGCGTCCGTTCGGCCTACTTCTGCACCGTTTAAGAGAAATTCGGACGTACGTGCGGCCGTTACACTTCCCTCTGCACCGTTCGAGCGGAATTCGAACGTACGTGCGTCCGTTCGGCTTCCCTCTGCACCGTCCGAGCGGATTTCGAATGTTCGTGCGTCCGTTCGGCCTACCTCTGCACAGTTCGAGCGGAATTCGGACGTCCGTGCGTCCGTTCGGCCTCCTTATGCTACGTTCGGGCGGAATTCGTACATACGTGCGTCCGTTCAACCTCGCTCTCCACCGTTCGAGCGGAATTAGAACGTACGTTCGTCCGTTCGGCCTCCCTCTGCACCGTTCGAACGGAATTCGAACGCACGTGCGTCCGTTTCACCTCCCTCTGCACCGTTCGAGAAGATTTCGAACGTACGCGCGACCATTCGGCCTCAGTCTGCACCATTGGAGCGGAATTCGAACGTACGTGCGTCCGTTCAACCTCGCTCTCCACCGTTCGAGCGGAATTAGAACGTACGTGCGACCGTTCGGATTCAGTCTGCACCGTTCGTGCGAAATTCGAACGAACTTACACACGTTTAGCCTCCTTGTGCACTGTCCGAGCGGAATTCGAACGTTCGTGCGTCCGTTCGGCCTACTTCTGCACGTTTAAGAGAAATTCGGACGTACGTGCGGCCGTTCGACTTCCCTCTGCACCGTTCGAGCGGAATTCGAACGTACGTGCGTCCGTTCGGCTTCCCTCTGCACTGTTCGTGCGGAATTCGTACGTACGTGCATTCTTTCGGCCTCCCTCTGCACCGTCCGAGCGGAATTAGAATGTTCGTGCGTCCGCTCGGCCTACCTCTGCACAGTTCGAGCGGAATTCGGACGTCCGTGCGTCCGTTCGGCCTCCCTATGCTACGTTCGGGCGGAATTCGAACATACGTGCGTCCGTTCAACCTCGCTCTCCACCGTTCGAGCGGAATTAGAACGTACGTGCGACCGTTGGGATTCCCTCTGCACCGTTCGAGCGAAGTTCCAACAAACGTGCCCACGTTAAGCCTCCCTCTGCACTGTCCGAGCGGAGTTCGAACGTTCGTGCATCCGTTCGGCCTACCTCTGCACTGTTCGACAGGAATTCGAACGTATGTGCGTCCGTTCGACCTCCCTCTGCACCGTTCGAGCGGAATTCGAATGTTCGTGCGTCCGTTTGGCCTACCTCTGCACAGTTCGAGCGGAATTCGAACGTACGTGCGTCCGTTCGGCATCTTTCTGCACCGTCCGAGCGGGATTCGAACGTACGTACGTCCGTTCGGCCTCACTCTGCACCGTTCGTGTGAAATTCGAACGAACTTACACACGTTTAGCTTCCTTGTGCACTGTCCGAGCGGAATTCGAACGTTCGTGCGTCCGTTCGCCCTACTTCTGCACCGTTTAAGAGAAATTCGGACGTACGTGCGGCCGTTCGACTTACCTCTGCACCGTTCGAGCGGAATTGGAACGTACGTGCGTCCGTTCGCCTTCCCTCTGCACTGTTCGAGCGGAATTCGTACGTACGTGCATTCTTTCGGCCTCCCTCTGCACCGTCCGAGCGGAATTCGAATGTTCGTGCGTCCATTCGGCCTACCTCTGCACAGTTCCAGCGGAATTCGGACGTCCGTGCGTCCGTTCGGCCTCCCTATGCTACGTTCGGGCGGAATTCGAACATACGTGCGTTCGTTCAACCTCGCTCTCCACCGTTCGAGCGGAATTAGAACGTACGTGCGACCGTTCGGATTCAGTCTGCACCGTTCGTGCGAAATTCGAACGAACTTACACACGTTTAGCCTCCTTGTACACTGTCCGAGCGGAATTCGAACGTTCGTGCGTCCGTTCGGCCTACTTCTGCACCGTTTAAGAGAAATTCGGACGTACGTGCGGCCGTTCGACTTCCCTCTGCACCGTTCGAGCGGAATTGGAACGTACGTGCGTCCGTTCGGCTTCCCTCTGCACTGTTCGAGCGGAATTCGTACGTACGTGCATTCTTTCGGCCTCCCTCTGCACCGTCCGAGCGGAATTCGAATGTTCGTGCGTCCGCTCGGCCTACCTCTGCACAGTTCGAGCGGAATTCGGACGTCCGTGCGTCCGTTCGGCCTCCCTATGCTACGTTCGGGCGGAATTCGAACATACGTGCGTCCGTTCAACCTCGCTCTCCACCGTTCGAGCGGAATTAGAACGTACGTGCGACCGTTGGGATTCCCTCTGCACCGTTCGAGCGAAATTCCAACAAACGTGCCCACGTTAAGCCTCCCTCTGCACTGTCCGAGCGGAGTTCGAACGTTCGTGCATCCGTTCGGCCTACCTCTGCACTGGTCGAAAGGAATTCGGATTTTCGTGCGTCCGTTCAGCCTCCCTCTGCACCGTTCGACAGGAATTCGAACGTATGTGCGTCCGTTCGACCTCCCTCTGCACCGTTCGAGCGGAATTCGAATGTTCGTGCGTCCGTTTGGCCTACCTCTGCACAGTTCGAGCGGAATTCGAACGTACGTGCGTCCATTCGGCATCTTTCTGCACCGTCCGAGCGGAATTCGAACGTACGTGCATTCTTTCGGCCTCCCTCTGCACCGACCGAACGGAATTCGAATGTTCGTGCGTCCATTCGGCCTACCTCTGCACTGTTCGAGCGGAATTCGGACGTCCGTGCGTCCTTTCGGCCTCCCTATGCTACGTTCGGGCGGAATTCGAACATACGTGCGTCCGTTCAACCTCGCTCTCCACCGTTCGAGCGGAATTAGAACGTACGTGCGACCGTTCGGATTCCCTCTGCACCGTTCGAGCGAAATTCCAACAAACGTGCCCACGTTAAGCCTCCCTGTGCACTGTCCGAGCGGATTTCGAACGTTCGTGCATCCGTTCGGCCTACCTCTGTACCGGTCGAAAGGAATTCGGACGTACGTGCGTCCGTTCAGCCTCCCTTTGCACCGTTCGAACGGAATTGGAACGTACGTGCGTCCGTTCAGCCTCCCTCTGCACCGTTCGAGAGGAATTCGAACGTATGTGCGTCCGTTCGACCTCCCTCTGCACCGTTCGAGCGGAATTCGAATGTTCCTGCGTCCGTTTGGCCTACCTCTGCACAGTTCGAGCGGAATTCGAACATACGTGCGTCCGTTCGGCATCTTTCTGCAAAGTTCGCGCAGACTTCGGAGGTACGTGCGTCCGTTCGACCTCCCTCTGCACCGTTCGAGCGGAATTCGGACGTACGTCCGTTATGCCTCCCTCCGCACCGTTCGATCGGAATTGCAGCATACATGCGTCCGTTCGGTCTCTCTCTGCACCGTTCGAGCGGATTTCGAACGTATGTGCCTCCGTTAAGCCTCCCTCTTCACCGTTCGAGCGGAATTCGAACGTATGTGCGTCCGTTCGGCCTCCCTCTGCACCGATCTTCCTCCCTCTGCACCGTTAAAGCGGAATTCGAACGGACGTGCGTCCGTTCGGCCTCCCTCTGCACCGTTTGAGCGGAATTCGAACGTACGTGCGTCCGTTCGGCCTCCCTCTGCACCATTCGAACGGAATTCGAACGCACGTGCACCCGTTTCACCTCCCTCTGCACCGTTCGAGAAGATTTCGAAGGTACGCGCGACCATTCGGCCTTGGTCTTCACCGCTGGAGCGGAATTCGAACGTACGTGCCTTCGTTAAGCCTCCCTGTGAACCGTTCGAGCGGAATTCGAACGTACGTGCATCCGTTCGGCCTCGCTCTCCACCGTTCGAGGGGAATTAGAACGTACGTGCGACCGTCCGGATTCAGTCTGCACCGTTCGAGCGGAATTCAAACGTACGTTCGTCCGTTCGGCCTCTCTCAGCACCGTCCGAGCGGAATTCGAACGTACTTGCGTCCGTTCGGCCTCACTCTGCACTGTTTAAGAGGTATTCGGACGTACGTGCATCCGTTCGACCTCCCTCTGCACCGTTCGAGCGGAATTCGAACGTACGTGCGTCCGTTTGACCTCCCTCTGCACAGGTCGAGCGGAATTCGAACGTACGTGCGTCCGTTCGGCCTCTTTGTGCACAGTACGCGCAGAATTGGAAGATACGTGCGTCTGTTCGACCTCCCTCTGCACCGTTCGAGCGGAATTCGGACGTACGTGCGTCCGTTCGGCCTCCCTATGCTACGTTCGGCCGGAATTCGAACATACGTGCGTCTGTTTAAACTCGCTCTGCACCGTTCGAGCGAAATTCGAACGTTCGTGCATCCGTTCGGCCTACCTCAGCACCGGTCGGGAGGAATTAGGACGTACGTGCGTCCGTTCGACCTCACTCTGCACCTTTCGAGCGGAATTCGAACGTACGAGCGTCCGTTCGGCCACCCTCTGCACTGTTCGAGCGGAATTCGTACGTACGTGCGTCTGTTCGGCCTCCGTCTGCACCGTCCGAGCGGAATTCGAATGTTCGTGCGTCTATTCGGCCTCCCTCTGCACCGTTCGAGCAGAATTCGGAAGTACGTACGTCCGTTATGGCTCCCTCTACACCGTTCGAGCGGAATTCCAACATACATGCCTTCGTTCGGTCTCTCTCTGCAACGTTCGAGCGGAATTCGAACGTATGTGCCTCCGTTAAGCCTCCCTCTTCACCGTTCGAGCGGATTTCGAACGTAAGGTGACCATTCGGCTTCCCTCTGCACCGTTCTTCGGAATTCGAACGTACGTGCGTCCGTTTACTATCCCTCTGCACCGTTCGAGCGGAATTCGAACGTACGTGCGTCCGTTCGGCCTCTTTCTGCACATTTCGCGAAGAATCCGAAGTTAGGTGCGTCCCTTCGACATCCCTCTGCACCTTTCGAGTGGAATTCGGACGAACGTACGTCCGTTCGCATCCCTCTGCACCGTTCGAGCGGAATTTCAGCATACATGCGTCCGTTCGGTCTCTCTCTGCACCGTTCGAGCGGATTTCGAACGTACGTGCGTGCGATCGGCTTCCCTCTGCACCGTTCGTCGATATTCGAATGTACGTGCGTCCGTTCAGCATCCCTCTGCATCGGTCGAGCGGAATTCGAATATACGTGCATCCGTTCGGCCTCCCTCTGCACCGTTCGAGCGGTATTCGAAAGTACGTGCGTCCGTTCAGCCTCCCTTTGCACCGTTCGAACGGAATTGGAACGTACGTGCGTCCGATCAGCCTCCCTCTGCACCGTTCGAGTGGAATTCGAACGTATGAGCGTCCGTTCGGCCTCCCTCTGCACCGTTCGTGCGGAATTCGAATGTTCGTGCGTTCGTTTGGCCTCCCTCTGCACAGTTCGAGCGAATTCGAACGTACGTGCGTCCGTTCGGCCTCTTTCTACACAGTTCGCGCAGACTTCGGAGGTACGTGCGTCCGTTCGACCTCCCTCTGCACCGTTCGAGCGGAATTCGAACGTTCGTGCCTCCGCTTGGCATCACTCTGCACCGTCCGAGCGGAATTCGAACGTACGTGCGTCCGTTCGGCCTCCCTCTACACCGTTCGTGCGAAATTCGTACGAACGTGCCCACGTTAAGCCTCCCTGTGCACTGTCCGAGCGGAATTGGAACGTTCGTGCGTCCGTTCGGCCTATCTCAGCACAGTTCGAGAGGAATTCGGACGTACGTGCGTCCGTTCGACCTCCCTCTGCACCGTTCGAGCGGAATTCGAAAGTTCGTGCGTCCGTTCGGCCTCCCTCTGCACTGTTCGAGCGAAATTCGTATGTACGTGCGACCGTTCGGCCTCCCTCTGAACCGTCCGAGCGGAATTCGAATTTTCGTGCGTACGTTCGGCCTACCTCTGCACAGTTCGAGCGGAATTCGAACGTACGTGCGTCCGTTCGGTCTCTTTCTGCACAGTTCGCGCAGAAGTCGAAGGTACAAGCGTCCGTTCGACCTACCTCTCCACCGTTCGAGCGGAATTCGAACGTATGTGCCTCCGTTAAGCATCTCTCTTCCCCGTTCGAGCGGAATTCGAAAGTACGTGCGTGCGATCGACTTCCCTCTGACCGTTCGTCGAAATTCGAATGTACGTGCGTCCGTTCAACATCCCTCTGCACCGTTCGAGCGGAATTCGAACGTACGTGCGTCAGTTCGGCCTCCCTCTGCACCGTTTGAGAGGAATTCGAACGTATGTGCGTCCGTTCGGCCTCCCTCTGCACCATTCGAGCGGAATTCGAACGTACGTGCGTCCGTTTGGCCTCCCTCTGCACCGTCCGAGCGGAATTCGAAAGTACGTGCGTCCGTTCGGCCTCCCTCTGCACCGTTCGAGCTGAAGTCGAACGTACGTGCGTCCGTTCGGCCTCCCTCTGCACAGTTCGAGCGGAATTCGAACGTACGTGCGTCCGTTCGGCCTCCCTATGCTACGTTCGAGCGGAATTAGAACGTACGTGCGAGCGTTCGGATTCCCTGTGCACCGTTCGAGCGAAATTCAAAACGGCCATGCGTCCGTTCGGCCTCTCTCTGCACCGTCCGTGAGGAATTCGAACGTACGTGCGTCCTTTCGGCTTCCCTCTGCACCGGTCGAGAGAAATTCGAACGTACGTGCGTCCGTTCGGCCTTCCTCTGCACAGTTCGAGCGGAATTCGAACGTACGTGCGTCCGTTCGGCCTCCCTCTGCACCGTTCGAGCAGAATTCGGAGGTACGTACGTCTGTTATGCCTCCCTCTACACTGTTCGAGCAGAATTTCAACATACATGCGTTCGTTCGGTCTCCCTTTGCACCGTTTAAGAGAAATTCGAATGTACGTGCGTCCGTTCACCATCCCTCTGCACCGTTCGAACGGAATACGAACGTACGTGCGTCCTTTCGGCCTCCCTCTACACCGTTCGAGTGGAATTCGAACGTATGTGCGTCCGTTCGGCCTCCCTCTGCACCGTTCGAGCGGAATTCGAACGTATGTGCGTCCGTTCGGCCTCCCTCTGCACTGTTCGAGCGGATTTCGAAGGTACGTGCGTCCGTTTATCCTCCCTCTGCACCGTTCGTGCGAAATTGGAACGAACGTGCCCACGTTAAGCCTCCCTGTGCACTGTCCGAGCGGAATTCGAATGTACGTGCGAACTTTCGGCCTCCCTCTGCACCGTTCGAGCGGAATTCCAACGTTCGTTTCTCGGCTCGGGTTCCCTCTGCACCGTTTAAGCGGAATTCGAACGTACGTGCGTCCGTTCGGCCTCCCTCTGCACCGTTTGAGCGGAATTCGAACGTACGTGCGTCCGTTCGGCCTCCCTCTGCACTGTTTGAGCGGAATTCGAACGTACGTGCGTCCGTTCGACCTCCCTCTGCACCGTTCGAGCGAAATTCGAAAGTTCGTGCGTCCGTTCGGCCTCCCTCTGCACAGTTCGAGCGAAATTCGTACGTACGTGCGACCGTTCGGCCTCCCTCTGAACCGTCCGAGCGGAATTCGAATGTTCGTGCGTACGTTCGGCCTACCTCTGCACAGTTCGAGCGGAATTCGAATGTACGTGCGTCCGTTCGGCCTCTTTCTGCACAGTTCGCGCAGAAGTCGAAGGTACAAGCGTCCGTTCGACCTACCTCTCCACCGTTCGAGCGGAATTCGAACGTATGTGCCTCCGTTAAGCATCTCTCTTCCCCGTTCGAGCGGAATTCGAAAGTACGTGCGTGCGATCGACTTCTCTCTGACCGTTCGTCGAAATTCGAATGTACGTGCGTCCGTTCAACATCCCTCTGCACCGTTCGAGCGGAATTCGAACGTACGTGCGTCATTTCGGCCTCCCTCTGCACCGTTTGAGAGGAATTCGAACGTATGTGCGTCCGTTCGGCCTCCCTCTGCACCATTCGAGCGGAATTCGAACGTACGTGCGTCCGTTTGGCCTCCCTCTGCACCGTTCGAGCGGAATTCGAAAGTACGTGCGTCCGTTCGGCCTCCCTCTGCACCGTTCGAGCTGAAGTCGAACGTACGTGCGTCCGTTCGGCCTCCCTCTGCACCGTTGGAGCGGATTTCGAACGTACGTGCCTCCGTTAAACCTCCCTCTTCAC
This sequence comes from Octopus bimaculoides, assembly GCF_046866305.1. Classification (NCBI taxonomy): domain Eukaryota; kingdom Metazoa; phylum Mollusca; class Cephalopoda; order Octopoda; family Octopodidae; genus Octopus; species Octopus bimaculoides. The sequence goes on along the minus strand of NC_142951.1, from coordinate 21,953,292 downwards.
CGTTCGTGCGAAATTCGAACGAACGTGCCCACGTTAAGCCTTACTGTGCACTGTCCGAGCGGAATTCGAACGTTCGTGCGTCCGTTCGGGTTCCCTCTGCACCGTTCAAGAGGTATTCGAACGTACGTGCATCCCTTCGGCCTCCCTCTGCACCGTTCGAGCGGAATTCGAACGTACGTGCGTCCGTTCGGCCTTCCTCTGCACCGTTCGAGCGGAATTCGAACGGACGTGCGTCCGTTCGGCCTCCCTCTGCACCGTTCGAGTGTATTTCGTACGTACGTGCGTCCGTTCGGCCTCCCTCTGCACCGTTCGAACGGAATTCGAACGTACGTGCGTCCGTTTCACCTCCCTCTGCACCGTTCGAGAAGAATTCGACCGTACACGCGACCATTCGGCATCAGTCTGCACCGTTCGAGCGGAATTCGAACGTAGGTGTCTCCGTTAAGCCTCCCTGTGAACCGTTCGAGCGGAATTCGAAAGTACGTGCGTCCGTTCGGCCTCCCTACGCTACGTTCGGGCGGAATTAGAACGTACGAGGGTCCGTTCAACCTCGCTCTCCACCGTTCGAGCGGAATTCGAACGTACGTGCGTCCGTTTCACCTCCCTCTGCACCGTTCGAGAAGAATTCGACCGTACACGCGACCATTCGGCATCAGTCTGCACCGTTCGAGCGGAATTCGAACGTAGGTGTCTCCGTTAAGCCTCCCTGTGAACCGTTCGAGCGGAATTCGAAAGTACGTGCGTCCGTTCGGCCTCCCTACGCTACGTTCGGGCGGAATTAGAACGTACGAGGGTCCGTTCAACCTCGCTCTCCACCGTTCGAGCGGAATTCGAACGTACGTGCGTCATTTCGGCCTCCCTCTGCACCGTTTGAGAGGAATTCGAACGTATGTGCGTCCGTTCGGCCTCCCTCTGCACCATTCGAGCGGAATTCGAACGTGCGTGCGTCCGTTTGGCCTCCCTCTGCACCGTTCGAGCGGAATTCGAAAGTACGTGCGTCCGTTCGGCCTCCCTCTGCACCGTTCGAGCTGAAGTCGAACGTACGTGCGTCCGTTCGGCCTCCCTCTGCACCGTTGGAGCGGATTTCGAACGTACGTGCCTCCGTTAAACCTCCCTCTTCACCGTTCGTGCGAAATTCGAACGAACGTGCCCACGTTAAGCCTTCCTGTGCACTGTCCGAGCGGAATTCGAACGTTCGTGCGTCCGTTCGGCCTACCTCTGCACCGTTCGAAAGGAATTCGGACGTACGTGAGTCTGTTCGGGTTCCCTCTGCACCGTTCAAGAGGTATTCGAACGTACGTGCATCCCTTCGGCCTCCCTCTGCACCGTTCGAGCGGAATTCGAACGTACGTGCGTCCGTTCGGCCTTCCTCTGCACCGTTCGAGCGGAATTCGAACGGACGTGCGTCCGTTCGGCCTCCCTCTGCACCGTTCGAGTGTATTTCGTACGTACGTGCGTCCGTTCGGCCTCCCTCTGCACCGTTCGAACGGAATTCGAACGTACGTGCGTCCGTTTCACCTCCCTCTGCACCGTTCGAGAAGAATTCGACCGTACACGCGACCATTCGGAATCAGTCTGCACCGTTCGAGCGGAATTCGAACGTAGGTGTCTCCGTTAAGCCTCCCTGTGAACCGTTCGAGCGGAATTCGAAAGTACGTGCGTCCGTTCGGCCTCCCTACGCTACGTTCGGGCGGAATTAGAACGTACGAGGGTCCGTTCAACCTCGCTCTCCACCGTTCGAGCGGAATTCGAACGTACCTGCGTCCGTTCGGCCTATCTCTGCACAGTTCGAGAGGAATTCGGACGTACGTGAGTCCGTTCGGCCTACCTCTGCACAGTTCGAGCGGAATTCGAACGTACGTGCGTCCGTTAAGCCTTCATCTGCACCGTTCGGGCGGAATTCGGATGTACGTGCGACTGTTCGGCCTACCTCTGCTCCGTTCGAGTGGAATTCGAACGTACATGCGTCCGTTCGGGCTCCTGTGCACCATTCGTGAGGAATTCGAACGTACGTTCCTACGTTAAGCCTCCCTCTGCACCGTCCGCGCGGAATTCCAACATACATGCGTCCGTTCAGTCAGCCTCTACACTTTTGAGTGGAATTCGAACATACGTGCGTCCTTTCGGCATCTCCCTGCACCGTTGGAGCAGAATTGGAACGTACGTGCGTCCGTTCGGCCTCCCTCTGCACCATTCGAGTGAAATCGGACGTACGTGCGTCCGTTCTGCCTCCTTCTACACTGTTCGACCGGGATTCGAACATACATGCGTTCGTTTGGCCTCCCTCTGCTCCGTTCGAGCGGAATTCGTACGTACGTTCCTGCGTTAAGCCTCCCTATGCACCGTCTGCGCGGAATTCGAACATACGTGCGCCCGTTCGGCTTCCTTCTGCAACGTTCGTGCGGAGGTCGAAGCCTTCCTCTGCTCCGTTTGTGCGAAATTCGAACGAACATGCCCACGTTAAACTTCCCTGTGCACCGTCCGAGCGGAATTCGAAAGTTCGTGCGTCCGTTCGGCCTACCTCTGCACCGTTCGAACGGAATTCGTACGTACGTACGTCCGTTCTGCCTCCCTCCGCACCGTTCGAGCGCAATTTCAACATAGATGCGTTCGTTCGGTCTCTCTCTGCACCGTTAAAGCGGAATTCGAACGGACGTGCGTCCGTTCGGCCTCCCTCTGCACCGTTCGAGTGGAATTCGAACGTATGTGCGTCCGTTCGGCCTCCCTCCGCACCGTTCGAGCGCAATTTCAACATACATGCGTCCGTTCGGTCTCTCTCTGCACCGTTCGAGCGGTTTTCGAACGTATATGCCTCCGTTAAGCCTCCCTCTTCACCGTTCGAGATGAATTCGGACGTACGTGAGTCCGTTCGGCCTCCCTCTGACCTGCTCGAGCGGAATTCGAATGTACGTGCGTCCGTTCGGCCTCCCTCTGCACCGTTCGGCCGGATTTCGAAGGTACGTGCTTCCGTTCGGCCTCCCTCTGCACCGTCCGAGCGGAATTCGAATGTTCGTGCGTATGTTCGGCCTACCTCTGCACAGTTCCAGCGGAATTCGAACGTACGTGCGTCCGTTCGGCCTCTTTCTGCACCGTTCGAGCGGAATTCGGACGAACGTACGTCCGTTCTGACTCCCTCTGCACCGTTCGAGCGGAATTTCAGCATTCATGCGTCCGTTCGGTCTCTCTCTGCACCGGTCGAGCGGAATTCGAACGTATGTGCCTCCGTTAAGCCTCCCTCTTCACCATTGGAGCGGAATTAGAACATACGTGCGACCGTTCGGATTCCCTCTGCACCGTTCGAGCGGAATTCGAACGTACGTGCGTCCGTTCGGCCTATCTCTGCACAGTTCGAGAGGAATTCGGACGTACGTGAGTCCGTTCGGCCTACCTCTGCATTGTTCGAGCGGAATTCGAAAGTACGTGCGTCCGTTCGGCCTCCCTCTGCACCGTTCGAGCGGAATTCGAATGTACGTGCGTCCGTTCGGCCTCCCTCTGCACCGTTCGAGTGGAATTCGGACGTACGTACGTTCGTTCTGCCTCCCTCCGCACCGTTCGAGCGCAATTTCAACATACATGCGTCCGTTCGGTCTCTCTCTTCACCGTTCGAGTGGAATTCGAACGTATGTGCGTCCGTTCGGCCTCCCTCTGCACCGTTCGGCCTCCCTCTGCACCGTTAAAGCGGAATTCGAACGGACGTGCGTCCGTTCGTCCTCCCTCTGCACCGTTCGTGGGGAATTCGAACGTATATGCGTCCGTTCGGCCTCCCTCTGCACCGTTCAAGCGGTATTCGAACGTACGTGCGTCCGTTCGGCCTCCCTCTGCACCGTTTAAGCGGAATTCGAACGTACGTGCGTCCGTTCGGCCTCCCTCTGCAGCGTTCGAACGGAATTTGAACGTACGTTCGTCTTTTCGGCCTACCTCTCCACAGTTCGAGCGGAACTCGAACGTACGTGCGTCCGTTCGGCCTCCTTCCGCTTGAACGGTGCAGAGGGATGCCAAGCGGAGGCACGTACATTCGAATATCTCTCAAACGGGGCAGAGGGAGGCCGAACGGACGCACGTACATTCGAATTCCCCTCGAACAGGTCAGAGGGAGGCCGAACGGACTCACGTACGTCCGAATTCATCTCGAACGGTGCAGAGGTAGGCCGATCGGACGCACGAACTTTCGAATTCCGCTCGGACGGTGCACAGGGATGTTTAACGTGGGCACGTTCGTTCGAATTTCGCATAAACGGAGCAGAGGAAGGCTTCGACCTCCGCACGAACGTTGCAGAAGGAAGCCGAACGGGCGCACGTATGTTCGAATTCCGCCCGGACGGTGCAGAGGGAGGCTTAACGCCGGAACGTACGTACGAATTCCGCTCGAACGGTGCAGAGGGAGGCCGAACGGACGCATGTATGTTCGAATTCCGGTCGAACGGTGTAGAGGGAGGCCGAACGGACGCACGTACGTCCGAATTCCACTCGAACGGTGCAGAGGGAGGCCGAACAGACGCACGTCCGTTCGAATTCCGCTTTAACGGTGCAGAGGGAGGCCGAACGGACGCACATACGTTCGAATTCCACTCGAACGGTGAAGAGGGAGGCTTAACGGAGGCACATACGTTCGAAAACCGCTCGAACGGTGCAGAGAGAGACCGAACGGACGCATGTATGTTGAAATTTCGCTCGAACGGTGCGGAGGGAGGCAGAACGGACGTACGTACGTACGAATTCCGTTCGAACGGTGCAGAGGGAGGTCGAACGGACGCACGTACCTCCGAAGTCTGCGCGAACTGAGCAGAAAGAGGCTGAATGGACGCACGTACGTTCGAATTCCGCTCGATCTGTGCAGAGGTAGGCTAAACGGACGCACGAACATTCGAATTCCGCTCGAACGGTGCAGAGGGAGGCCGAACGGATGCACGTACATTCGATTTCCGCCCGAACGATGCAGAGGGATGGTGAACGGACGCACGTACATTCGAATTTCGACGAACGGTGCAGAGGGAAGCCGATCGCACGCACGTACGTTCGAATTCCGCTCGAACGGTGAAAAGAGAGTCTTAACGGAGGCACATACGTTCGAATTCCGCTCGAACGGTGCAGAGAGAGACTGATCGGACGCATGTATGCTGAAATTCCGCTCGAACGGTGCAGAGGGAGTCAGAACGGACGTACGTTCGTCCGAATTCCCCTCGAACGGTGCAGAGGGAGGTCGAACGGACTCACGTAACTTCGGATTATTCGCGAATTGTGCAGAAGGAGGCCGAACGGACGCACGTACGTTCGAGTTCCGCTCGAACTGTGGAGAGGTAGGCCGAAAAGACGAACGTACGTTCAAATTCCGTTCGAACGCTGCAGAGGGAGGCCGAACGGACGCACGTACGTTCGAATTCCGCTTAAACGGTGCAGAGGGAGGCCGAACGGACGCACGTACGTTCGAATACCGCTTGAACGGTGCAGAGGGAGGACGAACGGACGCACGTCCGTCCGAATTCCGCTTTAACGGTGCAGAGGGAGGCCGAACGGTGCAGAGGGAGGTCGAACGGTGCAGAGGGAGGCCGAACGGTGCAGAGGGAGGCCGAACGGTGCAGAGGGAGGCCGAACGGTGCAGAGGGAGGCCGAACGGTGCAGAGGGAGGCCGAACGGACGCACATACGTTCGAATTCCACTCGAACGGTGAAGAGAGAGACCGAACGGACGCATGTATGTTGAAATTGCGCTCGAACGGTGCGGAGGGAGGCAGAACGAACGTACGTACGTCCGAATTCCGCTCGAACAGTGCAGAGGGAGGCCGAACGGACGCACGTACGTTCGAATTCCGCTTGAACGGTGCAGAGGGATGCCAAGCGGAGGCACGTACATTCGAATATCTCTCAAACGGGGCAGAGGGAGGCCGAACGGACACACGTACATTCGAATTCCCCTCGAACAGGTCAGAGGGAGGCCGAACGGACTCACGTACGTCCGAATTCATCTCGAACGGTGCAGAGGTAGGCCGATCGGACGCACGAACTTTCGAATTCCGCTCGGACGGTGCACAGGGATGTTTAACGTGGGCACGTTCGTTCGAATTTCGCATAAACGGAGCAGAGGAAGGCTTCGACCTCCGCACGAACGTTGCAGAAGGAAGCCGAACGGGCGCACGTATGTTCGAATTCCGCCCGGACGGTGCAGAGGGAGGCTTAACGCCGGAACGTACGTACGAATTCCGCTCGAACGGTGCAGAGGGAGGCCGAACGGACGCATGTATGTTCGAATTCCGGTCGAACGGTGTAGAGGGAGGCCGAACGGACGCACGTACGTCCGAATTCCACTCGAACGGTGCAGAGGGAGGCCGAACAGACGCACGTCCGTTCGAATTCCGCTTTAACGGTGCAGAGGGAGGCCGAACGGACGCACATACGTTCGAATTCCACTCGAACGGTGAAGAGGGAGGCTTAACGGAGGCACATACGTTCGAAAACCGCTCGAACGGTGCAGAGAGAGACCGAACGGACGCATGTATGTTGAAATTTCGCTCGAACGGTGCGGAGGGAGGCAGAACGGACGTACGTACGTACGAATTCCGTTCGAACGGTGCAGAGGGAGGTCGAACGGACGCACGTACCTCCGAAGTCTGCGCGAACTGAGCAGAAAGAGGCTGAATGGACGCACGTACGTTCGAATTCCGCTCGATCTGTGCAGAGGTAGGCCAAACGGACGCACGAACATTCGAATTCCGCTCGAACGGTGCAGAGGGAGGCCGAACGGATGCACGTACATTCGATTTCCGCCCGAACGATGCAGAGGGATGGTGAACGGACGCACGTACATTCGAATTTCGACGAACGGTGCAGAGGGAAGCCGATCGCACGCACGTACGTTCGAATTCCGCTCGAACGGTGAAAAGAGAGTCTTAACGGAGGCACATACGTTCGAATTCCGCTCGAACGGTGCAGAGAGAGACTGATCGGACGCATGTATGCTGAAATTCCGCTCGAACGGTGCAGAGGGAGTCAGAACGGACGTACGTTCGTCCGAATTCCCCTCGAACGGTGCAGAGGGAGGTCGAACGGACTCACGTAACTTCGGATTATTCGCGAATTGTGCAGAAGGAGGCCGAACGGACGCACGTACGTTCGAGTTCCGCTCGAACTGTGGAGAGGTAGGCCGAAAAGACGAACGTACGTTCAAATTCCGTTCGAACGCTGCAGAGGGAGGCCGAACGGACGCACGTACGTTCGAATTCCGCTTAAACGGTGCAGAGGGAGGCCGAACGGACGCACGTACGTTCGAATACCGCTTGAACGGTGCAGAGGGAGGACGAACGGACGCACGTCCGTCCGAATTCCGCTTTAACGGTGCAGAGGGAGGCCGAACGGTGCAGAGGGAGGTCGAACGGTGCAGAGGGAGGCCGAACGGTGCAGAGGGAGGCCGAACGGTGCAGAGGGAGGCCGAACGGTGCAGAGGGAGGCCGAACGGTGCAGAGGGAGGCCGAACGGACGCACATACGTTCGAATTCCACTCGAACGGTGAAGAGAGAGACCGAACGGACGCATGTATGTTGAAATTGCGCTCGAACGGTGCGGAGGGAGGCAGAACGAACGTACGTACGTCCGAATTCCGCTCGAACAGTGCAGAGGGAGGCCGAACGGACGCACGTACGTTCGAATTCCGCTTGAACGGTGCAGAGGGATGCCAAGCGGAGGCACGTACATTCGAATATCTCTCAAACGGGGCAGAGGGAGGCCGAACGGACACACGTACATTCGAATTCCCCTCGAACAGGTCAGAGGGAGGCCGAACGGACTCACGTACGTCCGAATTCATCTCGAACGGTGCAGAGGTAGGCCGATCGGACGCACGAACTTTCGAATTCCGCTCGGACGGTGCACAGGGATGTTTAACGTGGGCACGTTCGTTCGAATTTCGCATAAACGGAGCAGAGGAAGGCTTCGACCTCAGCACGAACGTTGCAGAAGGAAGCCGAACGGGCGCACGTATGTTCGAATTCCGCCCGGACGGTGCAGAGGTAGGCTTAACGCCGGAACGTACGTACGAATTCCGCTCGAACGGTGCAGAGGGAGGCCGAACGGACGCATGTATGTTCGAATTCCGGTCGAACGGTGTAGAGGGAGGCAGAACGGACGCACGTACGTCCGAATTCCACTCGAACGGTGCAGAGGGAGGCCGAACAGACGCACGTACGTTCCAATTCTGCTCCAACGGTGCAGAGGGATGCCGAACGGACGTACGTATGTTCGAATTCCAATCAACAATATAGAGGGAGACCGAACGGACGCATGTATGTTGGAATTCCGCGCGGACGGTGCAGAGGGAGGCTTAACACAGGAACGTACGTTCGAATTCCTCACGAATGGTGCAGAGGAGCCCGAACGGAAGCATGTAACGTTCGAATTCCGCTCGAACGGTGCAGAGGTAGGCCGAACGGTCGCACGTTCGTCCGAATTCCGCCCGAACGGTGCAGACGAAGGCTTAACGGACGCACGTACATTCGAATTCCGCTCGAACGGTGCAGAGGGAGGCCGAACGGACGCACGTACTTTCGAATTCCGCTCGAACAATGCAGACGAAGGCTTAACGGAGGCACGTACGTTCGAAATCTTCTCAAACGGTGCAGAGGGAGGTGAAACGGACGCACGTACGTTCGAATTCCGTTCCAACGGAACAGAGGGAGGCCGAACGGACACACGTACGTACGAATTCCGCTCAAACGGTGCAGAGGGAGGCCGAACGGACGCACATACGTTCGAATTCCACTCGAACGGTGCAGAGGGAGGCCGAACGGACGCACGTCCGTTCGAATTCCGCTTTAACGGTGCAGAGGGAGGCCGAACGGACGCACATACGTTCGAATTCCACTCGAACGGTGAAGAGGGAGGCTTAACGGAGGCACATACGTTCGAAAACCGCTCGAACGGTGCAGAGAGAGACCGAACGGACGCATGTATGTTGAAATTGCGCTCGAACGGTGCGGAGGGAGGCAGAACGGACGTACGTACGTACGAATTCCGTTCGAACGGTGCAGAGGGAGGTCGAACGGACGCACGTACCTCCGAAGTCTGCGCGAACTGAGCAGAAAGAGGTTGAATGGACGCCCGTACATTCGAATTCCGGTCGATCTATGCAGAGGTAGGCCAAACGGACGCACGAACATTCGAATTCCGCTCGAACGGTGCAGAGGGAGGCCGAACGGATGCACGTACATTCGATTTCCGCCCGAACGATGCAGAGGGATGGTGAACGGACGCACGTACGGTGAAAAGGGAGTCTTAACGGAGGCACATACGTTCGAATTCCGCTCGAACGGTGCAGAGAGAGACTGATCGGACGCATGTATGCTGAAATTCCGCTCGAACGGTGCAGAGGGAGTCAGAACGGACGTACGTTCGTCCGAATTCCCCTCGAACGGTGCAGAGGGAGGTCGAACGGACTCACGTAACTTCGGATTCTTCGCGAAATGTGCAGAAGGAGGCCGAACGGACGCACGTACGTTCGAGTTCCGCTCGAACTGTGGAGAGGTAGGCCGAAAAGACGAACGTACGTTCAAATTCCGTTCGAACGCTGCAGAGGGAGGCCGAACGGACGCACGTACGTTCGAATTCCGCTTAAACGGTGCAGAGGGAGGCCGAACGGACGCACGTACGTTCGAATACCGCTTGAACGGTGCAGAGGGAGGACGAACGGACGCACGTCCGTTCGAATTCCGCTTTAACGGTGCAGAGGGAGGCCGAACGGTGCAGAGGGAGGCCGAAAGGTGCAGAGGGAGGCCGAACGGTGCAGAGGGAGGCCGAACAGACGCACATACGTTCGAATTCCACTCGAACAGTGAAGAGAGAGACCGAACGGACGCATGTATGGAATTCGAACGTATGTGCGTCCGTTCGGCCTCCCTCTGCACCGTTTGAGCGGAATTCGTACGTACGTGTGTCCGTTCGGCCTCCCTCTGTTCCGTTGGAACGGAATTCGAACGTACGTGCGTCCGTTCGGCCTCCCTCTGCACCGTTTGAGCGGAATTTGTACGTACGTGTGTCCGTTCGGCCTCCCTCTGTACCGTTCGAACGGAATTCGAACGTACGTGCGTCCGTTTCACCTCCCTCTGCACCGTTCGAGAAGATTTCGAACGTACGTGCCTCCGTTAAGCCTCCCTGTGAACCGTTCGAGCGGAATTAGAACGTACGTGCGACCGTTCGGATTCAGTCTGCACCGTTCGAGTGGAATTCGAACGTACGTTCGTCCGTTCGGCATCCCTCTACACTGTTCGAGCAGAATTCGTACGTACGTGCATTCTTTCGGCCTCCCTCTGCACCGTCCGAGCGGAATTCGAATGTTCATACTTCCGTTCGGCCTACCTCTGCACAGTTCGAGCGGAATTCGAACGTACGTGCGTCCGTTCGGCCTCGCTCTCCAACGTCCGAGCGGAATTCGAACGTACGTGCGTCCGTTCGGCCTCGCTCTGCACCGTTCGTGCGAAATTCGAACGAACTTACACACGTTTAGCCTCCTTGTGCACTGTCCGAGCGGAATTCGAACGTTCGTGCGTCTGTTCGGCCTACTTCTGCACCGTTTAAGAGGAATTCGGACGTACGTGCGACCGTTTGACCTCCCTCTGCTCCGTTCGAGCGGAATTCGAACGTACGTGCGTCCGTTCGGCCTCCCTCTGCACTGTTCGAGCGGAATTCGTACGTACGTGCATTCTTTCGGCCTCCCTCTGCACCGTCCGAGCGGAATTCGAATGTTCGTGCGTCCGCTCGGCCTACCTCTGCACCATCCGTTCGAGCGGAATTCGAACGTATGTGCGTCCGTTTGGCCTCCCTCTGCAGCGTTCGAGCGGAATTCGAACGTACGTGCTTCCGTTTCACCTCCCTCTGCATCGTTCGAGAAGAATTCGAACGTACGCACGACCATTCGGCATCGGTCTGCACCGTTGGAACGGAATTCGAACGTACGTGCCTCCGTTAAGCCTCCCTGTGAAGAGTTCGAGCGGAATTCGAACGTAAGTGCATCCGTTCGGCCTCCCTACGCTACGTTCGGGCGGAATTCGAACATACGTGCGTCCGTTCAACCTCGCTCTGCACCGTTCGAGCGGAATTAGAACGAACGTGCGACCGTTCGGTTTCCCTCTGCACAGTTCGAGCGGAATTCGAACGTACGTTCGTCCGTTCGGCCTCTCTCTGCACCGTCCGAGTGGAATTCGAAAGTACGTGCGTCCGTCCGGCCTTTCTCTGCACCGTTCGTGCGAAATTCGAACGAACGTGGCCACGTTAAGCCTCCCTGTGCACTGTCCGAGCGGATTTCGAACGTTCGTGCGTCCGTTCGGCCTACCTCTCCACCGGTCGAGAGGAATTCGGACGTACGTGCGTCCGTTCCACCTCCCTCTGCACCGATCTAGCGGAATTCGAACATATGTGCGTACGATCGGCTTCCCTCTGCACCGTTCGTCCAAATTCGAATGTACGTGCGTCCGATCACCATCCTTCTACACCGTTCGATCGGAATTCGAACGTACGTGCGTCTGTTCGGCCTCCCTCTGCACCATCCGTTTGGAATTCGAACGTATGCGCGTACGTTCGGCCTCCCTCTGCACATTTCGAGCGGAATTGGAACGTACGTGCGTCCGTCTGGCCTCCCTCTGCACCGTTCGAGTGGAATTCGAACGTATGTGCGTCTGTTTGGCCTACCTCTGCACCGTTCAAGCGGAATTCAAACGTACGTGCGTCCGTTCGGCCTCCCTCTGCACTGTTTGAGCGGAATTCGAACGTACGTGCGTCCGTTCGGCCTCCCTACGCTACGTTCGGGCGGAATTCGAACATACGCGCGTCCGATCAACCTCGCTCTCCACTGTTCGAGCGGAATTAGAACGCACGTGCGACCGTTCGCTTTCAGTCTGCACCGTTCGAGCGGAATTCGAACGTACGTGCGTCCGTTCGGCCTCTCTCAGCACCGTCCGAGCGTAATTCGAACGTACGTGCGTCCGTTCGACCTCACTATGCACGGTTCGTGCGAAATTCGAACGAACTTACACACGTTAAGCCTCCCTGTGCACAGTCCGAGCGGAATTGGAACGTTCGTGCGTCCGTTCGGCCTACTTCTGCACCGTTTAAGAGGAATTCGGACGTACGTGCGTCCGTTCGACCTCCCTCTGCACCGTTCGAGCGGAATTAGAACGTACGTGCGACCGTTCGGATTCCCTCTGCACTGTTCGTGCGGAATTCGTACGTACGTGCGTCCGTTCGGCCTCCCTCTGCACCGTTCGGCCTGCCTTTGCACCGTTCGAGCGGAATTCGAACGTACGTGCGTCCGTTCGGCCTACCTCTGCACCGTTCGAACGGAATTCCAACGTACGTGCGTCTGTTTCACCTCCCTCTACACCGTTCGAGAAGAATTCGAACGTACGCGTGATCATTCGGTCTCAGTCTGCACCGTTGCAGCGGAATTCGAACGTACGTGCCTCCGTTAAGCCCCCCTGTGAACCGTTCGAGCGGAATTCGAAGGTACGTGCGTCCGTTCGGCCTCCCTACTCTACGTTCGGGCGGAATTCGAACATACGTGCGTGCGTTCAACCTCGTTCTCCACCGTTCGAGCGGAATTAGAACGTACGTGCGACCGTTCTGATTCCCTCTGTATCGGTCGAGCGGAATTCGAACTTACGTGCCTCAGTTAAGCCTCCCTGTGAACCGTTCGGGAGGAATTCGAACATACGTGCGTCCGTTCAACCTCGCTCTCCACCGGTCGAGCGGAATTAGAACGTACGTGCGACCGTTCGGATTCCCTCTGCACCGGTCGAGCGGAATTCGAACGTACGTGCGTCCGTTCGGCCTTTCTCTGCGCCGTCCGAGCGGAATTCGAACGTACGTGCGTCCGTTCGGCCTCCCTCTGCACCGTTCGTGCGAAATTCGAACGAACGTGCCCACGTTAAGCCTCCCTGCGCACTGTCCGAGCGGAATTCGAACGTACGTGCGTCCGTTCGACCTCCCTCTGCACTGTTCGTGCGGTATTTGTACGTACGTGCGTCCGTTCGGCCTCCCCCTGCACCGTCCGAACGGAATTTCAAAATAAATGCGTCCGTTCGTTCTCTCTCTGGACCGTTCGAGCGGAATTCGAACATATGTGCGTCCGTTAAGCCTCCCTCTTCACGGTTCGAGCGGAATTCGAACGTACGTGCGTGCGATCGGCTTCCCTCTGCACCGTTCGTCGAAATTCGAATGTACGTGCGTCCGTTCGGCCTCCCTCTGCACCGTTCGAGCGGAATTTCAACATACATGCGTACGTTCGATCTCTCTCTGCACCGTTGGAGCGGAATTCGAATGTACGTGCGTCCGTTCGGCCTCCCTCTGCACCGTTCGAGGGGAATTCGAAAGGACGTGCGTCCGTTCGGCCTCCCTCTGCACCGTTCGAGTGCAATTCGAACGTACGTGTGTCCGTTCACCATCCCTCTGCACAGTGCGAGCGGAATTCGAACGTACGTGCATTCGTTCGGCCTCCCTCTGCACCGTTGGAGCGGAATTCGAATGTACGTGCATCCGTTCGGCCCCCCTCTGCACCGTTCGAGGGGAATTCGAAAGGACGTGCGTCCGTTCGGCCTCCCTCTGCACCGTTCGAGTGCAATTCGAACGTATGTGCGTCCGTTTGGCCTCCCTCAGCAGCGTCCGAGCGGAATTGGAACGTACGTCCGTCCGTTCGGCCTCCCTCTGCACCGTTCGAACGGAATTCGAACGTACGTGCGTCCGTTTCACCTCCCTCTGCATCGTTCGAGAAGAATTCGAACGTATGCACGACCATTCGGCCTCAGTCTGCACCGTTGGAGCGGAATTCGAACGTACGTGCCTCCGTTAAGCCTCCCTGTGAACAGTTCGAGCGGAATTCGAACGTAAGTGCATCCGTTCGGCCTCCCTACGCTACGTTCGGGCGGAATTAGAACATACGTGCGTCCGTTCAACCTCGCTCTCCACCGTTCGAGCGGAATTAGAACGTACGTGCGACCGTTCGGATTCCCTCTGCACAGTTCGAGTGGAATTCGAACGTACGTTCGTCCGTTCGGCCTCTCTCTGCACCGTCCGAGTGGAATTCGAAAGTACGTGCGTCCGTCCGGCCTTTCTCTGCACCGTTCGTGCGAAATTCGAACGAACTTGGCCACGTTAAGCCTCCCTGTGCACTGTCCGAGCGGATTTCGAACGTTCGTGCGTCCGTTCGGCCTACCTCTCCACCGGTCGAGAGGAATTCGGACGTACGTGCGTCCGTTCGACCTCCCTCTGCACCGTTCGAGCGGAATTCGAACTTACGTGCGTCCGTTCGACCTCCCTCTGCACCGTTCTAGCGGAATTCGAACATATGTGCGTACGATCGGCTTCCCTCTGCACCGTTCGTCCAAATTCGAATGTACGTGCGTCCGTTCACCATCCTTCTACACCTTTCGATCGGAATTCGAACGTACGTGCGTCTGTTTGGCCTCCCTCTGCACCATCCATTTGGAATTCGAACGTATGTGCGTACGTTCGGCCTCACTCTGCACCTTTCGAGCGGAATTGGAACGTACGTCCGTCCGTTTGGCCTCCCTCTGCACCGTTCGAGTGGAATTCGAACGTATGTGCGTCCGTTCGGACTCCCTCTGCACCGTTCAAGCGGAATTCGAACGTACGTGCGTCCGTTCGGCCTCCCTCTGCACCGCTTGAGCGGAATTCGAACGTATGTGCGTCCGTTCGGCCTCCCTACGCTACGTTCGGGCGGAATTCGAACATACGCGCGTCCGATCAACCTCGCTCTCCACTGTTCGAGCGGAATTCGAACGTACGTGCGTCCGTTCGGCCTCTCTCAGCACCGTTCGTGCGAAATTCGAACGAACTTACACACGTTAAGCCTCCCTGTGCACTGTCCGAGCGGAATTGGAACGTTCGTGCGTCCGTTCGGCCTACTTCTGCACCGTTTAAGAGGAATTCGGACGTACGTGCGTCCGTTCGACCTCCCTCTACACCGTTCGAGCGGAATTAGAACGTACGTGCGACCGTTCGGATTCCCTCTTCACTGTTCGTGCGGAATTCGTACGTACGTGCGTCCGTTCGACCTCCCTCTGCACCGTCCGAGCGGAATTTCAACATACATGCGTCCGTTCAGTCTCTCTCTAGACCGTTGGAGCGGAATTCGGATGTACGTGCGTCCGTTCGGCCTCCCTCTGCACGGTTCGGCCTGCCTCTGCACCGTTCGAGCGCAATTCGAACGTACGTGCGTCCGTTCGGCCTACCTCTGCACCTTTCGAACGGAATTCTAACGTACGTGCGTCCGTTTCACCTCCCTCTGCACAGTTCGAGAAGAATTCGAACGTACGCGTGATCATTCGGTCTCAGTCTGCACCGTTGCAGCGGAATTCGAACGTACGTGCCTCCGTTAAGCCTCCCTGTGAACCGTTCGAGCGGAATTCGAACGTACGTGCGTCCGTTCGGCCTCCCTACTCTACGTTTGGGCGGAATTCGAACATACGTGCGTCCGTTCAACCTTGTTCTCCACCGTTCGAGCGGAATTAGAACGTACGTGCGACCGTTCGGATTCCCTCAGCACCGGTCGAGCGGAATTCGAAAGTACGTGCGTCCATTCGGCCTGTCTCTGCACCGTCCGAGCGGAAGTCGAACCTACGTGCGTACGTTCGGCCTCCCTCTGCACAGTTCGAGCGGAATTCCTACGGACGTGCGTCAGTTCGGCCTCCCTCTGCACCGTCCGAACGGAATTCGAATGTTCGTGCGTCCATTCGGCTTACCTCTGCACAGTTCTAGCGAAATTCGAACGTACGTGCGTCCGTTCGGCCTCTTTCTGCACAGTTCGCGCAAAATTCGAAGGTACGTGCGTCTGTTCGACCTCCCTCTGCACCGCTCGAGCGGAATTCAGACGTAC